>NC_060119.1:823058951-823363284 GCF_021461395.2 Schistocerca americana
CAAACGATAGCATGCCAAGGGGAGAGTATTTTTCTGTGTAGCTAACATGCAAAACTTTCTTACCTACTATGGTGTAGTAGTGAATTCACATTTTTTCAATGAAATAATGTAATTAGTTTAAGAGCCATCGAGTGCTCGTGAAATGAGAATTGGTATGGGTTGGTAATTTTGGAAATTTGTGATAAGTTCTGTGGGGCCAAACCGCTGAGGTCATCGGTCCCTAGTCATACACACTAGTTACTCTAACTTAAACTAACTTACGCTAAAGACAACACATACATCCATGCACGAGGGAGGACTCGAACCTCCAACGCAGGAATCCGCGCGAACCGTGGCAAGACGCCCAAGACCGCGGGGCTACCCCGAACGGCTATAGGTTGGTAACAACTGGAGGAATCTTATTTTTATTCTAAGCATGAGTTTTTCATAAGCTATTGACCTATCTGTCTTCAGCTGTTTTATTAATACTAGACTGCTTCAGCTCTCTGTCGCAGTTGCAACTGTATTAGGATGTTAGTGACGTGAAAGTATATAAAACCCGCTGTGTTTTGGAAAAAGAAGCTGATTTTAACATGACAAATGGAAACAACAGAAAGCAAATAATTATTTAATACAAAACGATTTTCAAATGGGCTGGAAAGTATAAAGTACTACCATGTAATAGTCCTGAAAATTTGTGCATCTGAATTTTTCGTAACTGTTACAATACTTATTTATCTAAAACGAAAAGCGCGGCGCGCATGTAACAGATAATTGGTGCATGAATAGTTCACCTAAGTCACTAACCATTTTATTGCACTGCATTTAAAATGAACTATTTTGTGATCTTTCTCAATGACAGATCCTTTCTAGACTCCATGCGACACTGAAGCGCCAAAAGAAACTGGTATAGTCATGCGTATTCAAACACAGAGATATTTACACAGTAGAATACGGCGCTGCGGTCGGTAAGCCCTATACAAGATAACAAGTGTCTGGCGCAGTTTTTAGATCGGTTACTGCAGCTACAATGGCAGGTTATCAAGATTTAAGTGAGTTTGAAGTGATATTAGTCGGTACACGAGCGATGGGACACAGCATCTCCGAGGTAGCAATACAGTCGGGTTTTCCCCGTACGACCATTTCACGAGTGTAACGTGAATATCATGAATCTCGTAAAACATAAAATCTCGGATATCGCAGTGACCGGAAAAATATTATCCTGAGTGAACGTAACCAATGACGACTGAAGAGGATCGTTCAACGTAACAGAAGTCCAACCCTTCCACAAACTACTGCAGATTCAGTGCTGGGCCATCAACAAGCGTCAGCGTGCGAACCATTCAACGAAACATTTACGATATGGACTTTCGGAACCGAAGTCCCACTCGTGTTCCCTTGGTGACTGCGTGAAATAAAGTTTTTCGCCTCGCCTTGCTTTGTCAACACCGACATTGGAATGTTGATAACTGGAAACATGTTGCCTGGTCGCAAGAGTTTCGTACCAAATTGTGTCTAGCGGATGGACGTGTACGGGTGTGGAGACAGCCTCGTGAATCCATGGATCCTGCTTGTCAGCAGGGGACTGTTCATGCTGGTGGAAGCTGTGTAATGGTGTGGAGCGTGTACACTTTCAAAATAGCTACAGACTGGTTCCAAGAACATTCTACTAGTTTAAACACTTACGCTGGTCACCAAACTCACCAGACATGAACATCACTGAGCATATCTCAGATGCCTTGCAACATGCTGTTCAGAAGAGACCTTCACCCCTCGTAATCTTACGGATTTATGGATAGCCCTGCAGGATTCATAGTGTCAATTCCATCCAACACTACGTCAGACGTTAGTCGAGTCCATACCACGTCGTGTTGCGACACATCTGTTTGTTCGCGAGGCTCTAAACGATGCTAGGTTGGTGTACCAGTTTCTTTCGCTCATCAGCGTGTTGTCTACTGTATGTGCCTCACGTTTTCAGTTTTAATTTTACAAGTGTTGTCACAACTATTATAAATAGAAGTACAATTTTTCAGGAAAAGTTGTATGTGGTTAGGAATCTGTATGGGGCTAGAAAAAATCTTTCTTTTAGCCCATTTTAAAAACATGTTATTTTAACGTTTTTATTTACATAATTGTTTTCTGATTTTTAGTCTTGTCTGTGTGAATTTTTTCAGTCGATTTCAAACATTTGATGAGAATACGAGGAATATATATAGTACATTTCAGATAAATTTCAGTTGCTTCGTCGTCCATTCTTATTATTCCCTCTTGCTTCTTGTACATATTGTATATTATCCGTCCCTCTCTATAGCTTACTCCTATTTCTCTCAGAATTTCGGACATCTAGCACCATATTACATTGTCGAATGCTTTTTCCAGGTCGACAAATCCTATGAACGTGTCTTTATTTTTCTTTAGTCTTGCTCCCATTATCAACTGCAATGTCAGAATTGCCTCTCTGGTGCCTTTACCTTTCCTAAAGCCAAACTGATCGTCATCAAACATATCCACAATTTTCTTTACCATTGTTCTGTATATTATTGGATGCATTGCTGTTAA
Source organism: Schistocerca americana (assembly GCF_021461395.2). NCBI lineage: Eukaryota > Metazoa > Arthropoda > Insecta > Orthoptera > Acrididae > Schistocerca > Schistocerca americana. Next base: position 823,061,490 of record NC_060119.1, read on the forward strand.
GCTGATAGTGCAATAATTCTCGCACTTGTCGGCGCTTGGAATGTTTGGAATATCCGAAAGTCAGATGATGTCGCCAGACTCATACGTTTTACACACCAATGTGAACAGTCATTTTGTTGCGACTTCACCCAACATAAAGTTCTGATGGAATGTTATCCGTCCCTTCTCTCTTATTTGATCCTAGGTCTTCCAAAACTCTTTCAAATTCTGTATCTAATATTGGATCTCTTATATCTTCCATAGCCATCAGACAAGTCTCCCCTCCCCCCCCCCCCCCCCCCCTCCCCTCATAGAGACTTTTCTGTATGCTTGCTTAGTCCTTACGACAGTCACAAACAGTCACATTTCTCATACAGCCATTTCGCCTTACCTTCTCCGCACTCCCTCTTTATTTCATTCCTAAGTGACTTGTACTTCCGTATTTCTGAATTTCCCTGAACCTTTTCGTACTTCCTCCTGGCATCGATGAACTGAAGTACTTCTTCTGTTACCCGTGGTTTCATCAGAATTACCTTCTTTGTACCTATGTTTTTCTATCCAAATTCTGTGGTTGCTCTTTCTAGAGGTGCCCATTGCTCTTCAGCTGAAGTGCCTACTGATCTATTTGGTATCGCAGTATCTAAGCCTCAGAGAACTTCAGATTTATCTCTCCATTCCTTCGTACTTCCGTACTCCCGTTCTTTGCGCAGTGATTCTTCCTTAGTTGTCTTCAACTTACTCTTCATTACTAATACATTGTGATCTGAGTCTACATCTGCTCCTGGATACGCCTTAAATCCAGTATCTGAATTCGGAATCTGTGCCTGACCATTGATGTAATCTAACTGAAACCTTCCCGTATCTTCCAGCCTTTTCTAGTTGTATTTCCTCCTCTTGTGTTTTTGAACAGAGAATTCACTATTACGAGCTGAAATTTATTGCAGAACTAAATTAGTCTTTCTCCTCTCTCATTCCTACTACCAAACCTATATTCTCCCGTAACCCTTTCTTCTACTCCTTTTCCTACAAACATAGTCCAATCCCTCATGGCTATTATATTTTCGTCTCTTTTTGCCTACTGAATTATCTGTTCACAATCCTCACATACACTGATCAGCCAGAGCATTATCACCACCCACTTAAAAGCCGGTATGTCCACCTTTGGTAGGGATAACAGCGGCGACGCATCGTGGCATGGAAACAATGAGGCTTTGGTACATCGCTGTAGGGAGGTGGCACCACCTGTGCACACACAAGCCAGCTAATTCCCTTAATTTCTGGGGGGGGGGGGGCTATGAGCTCTCTCGCCAAGTTCATTCACATCCCGGATGTGCTCGATCGCGTACAGATCTGTCGAGCTAGGCGGCCAGAACATCAACTATAACCCGCTTCTGTGTTCCTCGAACCACTCCATCACACTCCCGGCCTTATGAAAGGCGCATTATCTTGTTGAAAAATGCCACTGCAGTCGGGTAACTGAGCGTCATGAATGAGTGTACTTGGTCTGCAACCAGTGTACGATACTCCTTGGTCATCGTGATGCCTTACAAATGCTCCACTGAATCCATGGATGCCCTCGTAAATGTTTCTCAGAGCGTAAAGCAGCCGCCGCCAATTTGTCTCCATCCCGCAGCACAGATGTCAAGGAGCTGTTCCCCTGTGTAACACCTACAACGCCTCTCGGTATTAATAAACCAAAATAGCTCCCAAATTAGCTCCAATGCCCTCGAAATATAAATTCAGAAAATGTCCCAAGCCCCTCCACAAGTAGTAATTAACGAAACAGAAATAAGAGGAAAATAGAGGGAAATCTATAGTAGAAAAGAATTTTAATCATAAATTTTGGAAGCATGGGGGGGGGGGGGGGGGGGGAACGATAGAAATGGTTAAATTATTAGTTATTCTTATATATGAGAAAATCAATATTATAGTCACAGAACGTAGGTCTTGAACACCAAAGATAGCATTTACTAAAGTATAAATAGACATACAATGCAATTATGATACACCAGTCTCTATCCTCTAGTCTGTTCGAAGTCAATTAGGACGTACAGCTTAAGGAAGCAACAATAGGAGCTTTATTAAACCAGGGCGCAAGAATAAATCGCGACGAGGTTGTTTTTTAGGAAGCATTAATTTCAGATCAGAATTAGAACTTTTGTCATATTAGAGGGACGGGGAGGTAATCAATAATCTCTCTGACTTTAACGTCACTTCGTGTGAAGATTTAAATATTTTACGGAATTAACGATTTTTGGACAGATTCGGACTTTGTATTGTGGTAGTGGAAAAGCTTTACTTCACGCGACTAGTAATCATAGTTCGTGACGGTTTATGGATATTAAACGGGAACAATCTTTTTATCGAAAGGGTCTTGAGTATGGCAACTTGCATTGTTTAGTATCTCTGATATTGACGGGATTCCAGATTAGATACTTATTCAAAGAACCACTTTGAATGCAATCATGTGAATGAACTGATTTATTAATAATTATTGTTAAATAAAATAACGTATTAATTTGAAACTGACTATTGGTCTTCAACTTTACTTCGATTTAGGTTCATAAATAATTAGGTTACGTGATTTTCACCAAGAATAAACTGCAGACTAGTAACTGAAACAAGCGAACGAGAATCTATTGAAAACACTAGTATTAATTTACTAACGGTTTTTTCCTTCAGAACTGGGAAGACAATACGTGTAGTGACTCACTGGGGTTAATTTAAGAACTAGCCGGGATAAAACAAAACCCCTCAATACCAGTCAATGTATAGATAAATTAACATTCCTACTTTCATGCAAGATACGGAAGTCGTGATAGAAAAAAGGGTCGCTACAAACGTATATGGCGCCCAACATGGGGGATTGTCTACATTTAAAGATATTGGTTTCAATTTTTAAATTAGATAAATAACCTTGCTGCATTCGGGGTTCCGAATCCCAGCCAGAGATTACATCATTTTCATTCACTTCTCAACCAAATTTCACCCTTTTCTTTGGTCTAAAATTAAAATAATCGTCAGAAAAGATCTTGGTTTGCATCACTCCGGTATCCAATCTGTCCGTTCCCTCGTCAGAATTTCATTACTAGAAACCGTGGAAATTGAATTTAAATGTTGTTTCGATACATGCCCTCCCATTGGCGTGATGAAAAAAGTATCGAGATTCATCAGACCTTGCATCCCTCTGCCACTGTGCCAACGTCCAGTACCCTGTGTTACGTGCCCGTTCCAGCCCTAGTTGCCTATGTCGTAGTGTTAACATCGGCGCGTGCATGGGCCGTCGGCTGCAGAGGACCCTCGTTAGGAGAATTAGGTGCGCTGTCTGTTCAGACACACTTGTTCTCTGCCCAACATTAACATCTGATGTCAGTTTCGCCAGATTTACCCTACTGACCTGTTTTGCCGGTCTGCCCAGAGTACGACTTCCGACCCGTTATGAGGGTGGCCGCCCAAACCCACGACTTCTATACGTGGTTTCACCTTGGTTTCGCCACGTGTTGAAGATATTCACCACAGTATTCCTCGAACACTCGACAAGTCGCGCATTCCCAAGCTGCTGGGCCACCAGGCCATCACAATCTGCCAATCGAACGTAGACATATCACGCGCCTTCCTCATTCTACACAAGGACAGGACACTTACTGATACCACACATACCGTGCTTGTTACAGCAGTTATTCGTCGCCAAGTGACACTACTATCGTCTGGACTGGTTTATATCGATAGTAGGTCGGTGGTCATAATGTTCTGACTGATCAGCGTACTTTCCCTGACTCTTCATATTCCACATCCGACGTCACCATCTATACTTCAATTATTGATGTCGTTCTGATAAGAACAACCACCATACCACTGAACTGTTTACAGTATCTCACCCTATGCCCTACCTTTCTATTTACACTGAAGAGCCAAAGAAACTGGTACACCTGCCTAATATCGCGTAGGGCCCCCGCGAGCACCCAGAAGTGCTGCAATGAGACGTAGCATGGACTCAACTAATGTCTGACGAAGTGTTGGAGGGAACTGACATCATGAATCCAGCAGGGCTGTCCATAAATCCGTAAGGGTACGAGGGGGTGGAGATCTCTACTGAACAGCACGTTACAAGTTTTCTCGGATATGCTCAATAATGTTCATGTCTGGGGAGTTTTGTGACCAGCGGAAGTATTTAAACTCAGAGGAGTGTTCGTGGAACCACTCGGTAGCAATTATGGACGTGTGTGGTGTCGTATTGTACTGCTGGATTTGCCAAAGTCCATCGGAATGCACAATGAACATGAATCGATGCAGGTGATCAGACAGGATGCTTACGTACGTGTCACCCGTCACAGCCATATCTAGGTGTGTCAGGATCCCATATCATTCCAACTGCACGGGCCCCACACCACTACAGAGGCTCCAACAGTTTGAACAGTCCGCTGCTGAGATGCAGGGTCCGTGGATTCACGTTCATCCGCTCGATACAATGTGAAACGAGACTCGTCCAACCTAGCAACAGGTTTCCAGTCGTCAACAGTCCAAAAGCGGTGTTGACGGGCTCAGACGAGGCGAAAAGCTTTGTTTCTTTCAGTCATCAGGCGTATGCGGCGGCGCGGGTTCTTTCCGTCCCTTTACGATGAACCTGCAACTACCTGTGAAACTGTCTCAGCAGATCATCAGTAGGGAAGCCGAGTGAAACCTACTGTACTTCGATGTGAACCAGGCTGCAAATTAAGTCACTAATCTACGTTTCGGGAGAACGTTTTCAAACAAATGAAAGGTTGGAAATTTTGTCTTCAATTAATATATTCTGAAACTTAGGTGAACAAGTATCACTGCCAAGCCCTTGCTAGTCTTAACACAGTCACTCACAATCCCTTTCTCTCACGTTAGCAAGTTTATAGTGTTGCATTTTCAGAAAACGTAATAGCTACAAAATACTGATTGTTTTTGATTGAGAATGCTTGCCAAATCTTAAGTTTGTCAGTACCAAATGCAGTCACAGTTTTTAGCCACCGACCTGCTCAATACGCTACGCGGAATATATGCCCTTTTCTCATCACAAAATTCACTTAAAAATTCTGAAATTTCTACACACACATAGGAATAATTATGCCGTCACTTTCCAACACTTCTGATGTATGAAACACTGCTAGATCTGGCAACTTATCATTTCCATCGGAACTACTACTACTACACACGTCCGATTTGTTTCATGGCTAGGCTTCGACTCTTCTTTAGAATATTCTGTCTTCTCTACCAGCAGAGAAAGGCACGCGAAGAATATTGCTTTACCATTGGTCAGTTCACTCAACAGCCAATAGCAAAACAACATTCTCCCGCGTCAATCCGCGCTTTTCATCAATAACCAATCGCAAAATGATAAACCTAACGACTGCACTTTTTACCGACGTAATTACCTAATATGCTGAAGTTTTGCTTATGCATAAAGTTATTTACTATTGTTATTTATACCTGAATTAACTTTCCCTTTACCATAAACTTACTTTAGAAATCTATTCAACAAAAATCCCCTTTGTTCATATTCATACTTCTTTGAAATGTTCCCACTCTAAATCCTACTACACAACTCGTTAATCAATTATCTTCATATTAACCTTAAACCACAACACTCACGCGTCATTCATACTGCTAAAACACATTTATAACATTTTACATACACAAAAAGACATAATAACACTTTATGAAAATTCTAGAACAGCTTATGAAAAACATTCTATTACTTTAGTGCACTCTAGTGGTCACAATCAAAACTAAAATCACAGTCCCCTTATCCAATAGTCCTCCATCGGCTGATTCATAAACTACGTGCGCGTCCAGTCTCGCGTCACTATCTGTCACTATCCAGATCTGAGACAACTCCCACTTAACCGCCGCCAAGGTAGGATCGGTATATGGCGCTACGCCTCACACCCCATACGATTATAAAATTATTCCAAAAAATTTTAAAATTATACTAATATCGTACCTGACTCGAAATTACAAAATATTTCACATAAATATTCTCATTCTTATAGACTAAAATCACAAATCTCTTAGTTCGGACTTGGCAGTCTATAGCTAATCTAGTCTAAAATCTAATTTCTTTAATAATAATCCTTTCTTACTTGAAAATATTTTTTGCCAATCTCTCAAAAACATTCCTAACTTTTTTAGTAACTTTTTACATTTACTTTTTGAATGTCTTTTCAGGCACTGCAGTTGGTTTCCTACTATTTAATGATAGTGTTTTGTCCTACCTTAAAAAACTGCACATAACTATCGCCTTTTTATCAAACATATTTCCGTTAGTCTTGAGTATGGCAACTTGCATTGCAGCATCCATAACACACCTCTGTTCTCCACTTATTGGTACCTCCATGGTTTACATGCATTGCTGTCCCTGAAACCATACTCCTGTCTATGTCTACTCCATTTATATACATCCTAATATACAATTACTTACAGTGTAGGAGATTATTTGCATTTTATTACTATTTAGTTTAACTTGAATTCAAATGAAAGTTAATTAACAGAGTATTGCTTACTCAAATCAGCAAGATCAAAACTATTCGAAAATCTTTTCTAAAATTTACTTCTTTTCCAAAAACTGAATGAATTTAAAAGAACTAGTTGCTATTGCAAGCAAAGGTTATATTAATTTTTTCTGTTTAACTTTCACTCAACTTGAAAATATTTAATGGTAAAAAACACATTTCCTATAAAGCAATTATTTACAAACATTTTTATAGCACGTAGTTACCACATTTTATTCTAGTGTCTCTTTTCATCACTCCTTCCTCATAGTTTCACCACTACATAACAGAAATCAAGTATTGTATTTACAAAATATACATATATTCTCCACATCCATTCATATTCCACTTGCAAAAGATATTCTTCACCTGGATCTCCTTTACTAACTGCCCTTGTCACATCCGGTTACTCTCATATTTGTACATGTCACTCAGCCTTGAATGACAAACTGACTCCCATCTCTCTTACCACAAAACTTACTTCATCTTAATCCCATGACTCCATCTTACACCTACAAACACACCTTCCCTGATAGAGAAGAATATTACAGAAGATAGATTCAGCTCAGAATGATTGGAAGAGGAAGGCTGGCAATACGAAAAGAAAATGAAATAGCACTGCCAGTAACTTTTTTACAGTTCAGGAATTATAAGGAAGTTATGGAATACTTCCACCCCATTTATTTTCACTGGCAACAGAACTTCATGTCTAACAGGTGTTTTCAGTTTTCCAGTAGCTACAGTTATCTGTACCGCCATTACTGACATAATTATAAGATCATTGCCTTTTTGCAATGATTCTAACTAACCTTTACTCACAGCATATAAATCACTACCTGTATCTGCTAAACACTGTACCTCTTCATCACACACCTGCAGACTAATAATTGGTTGTCTCAATACTTTCCTTTCCTTGCTAGTATCAGCACCCTCCCCCAACAAGTCATTCACAACCTCTCTTCTGTCGAAACCTTGCCTGTTTCCGGAAATCACACAGATTTTTGCAGAATCACCTTCACCACCTTTTTCCCCCATACTAAGTATTCTATCCACTAGTGACAGCTCAAGACTCCTTTCTGGCGCTTCGCTATTCTCCATTATAGCCTCTCTCTCCTTTTTCTCCACTATTAATTAGTCGAGCCCCACTTTGGTCACCATCCTCCTGTATCTCCCTAATAGCCTCACAAATGTGGTCATTTATAGACGCTAATATTTCCTCCACACTGGCATCACTAATTTCCTGCAATTCTGCAGCCTCTGTACTTTCTCCTTCCTCAGAACATGATTCGACTTCAGCTTGGTTGCTAACCACTTTCTTGCAGTCGGATTCTGTCACATATTCCACTAATACACCATCCCTCTCGTCTGCAATACAGTGCTTATCTTGTTTATGTCTATCCAAAAAATCCTTTTAACCTCCATTAAACGTACAGATTTTTACGTAGCTCGTTTGGTCTGTTGCTACTACCTTCTCCTGTTCCTCCCTTACAGTCCTTGTCCGGCTACTATTAACAAATAGAAAAGGTTTTGCTACCGGGCTCAAACTAGTACTTCTCGTCTGGTAAATGATAGCCCTTTCACAGACGGCATTTAGTTTGACGGATTCTGTAATTCAGTATCCTTTCTTACGCTTACCCCTCTCTGCTGTTGCCTTTGCACAACATCATTCTCTTGCACTAGAGAATGTGATCGATTATCGTGCACCTACTCCCCATTACTTCGCCTATCATTTGCAACTTAGTGCCACCTCCTGGCACCTCTGACCCTGCCATTTCCACGGAACACGCCAATTCTGTTAATGTTTACATTATGTCGCGGTCCTGCATCATTTGGTGGTCTGTCATTACGATTTGCACATTCCTCCTCATGCAATAACTTCTCAACCCTTTCCAAATGACTAATGAACTTACGCACATCATCCCTCGGTGCTGAAATAAATTTGTTCCGCCAGTGCATAGGCAGTTTACCTTCCAAACCCATAACAGTTAGCTCTGGCTCGATTTTGTTGTTTAAGTATGACAAATTTGTCATCCACTTTAACGTGAAGTTTTTTACACTTTCCCTTCCCTGATTAAAGTTTTCCCCAGCCCAGAAGCTATTTAATAACTTCACCTGTTTTTGCTTACCCCAATATTCTTTCGAAAATGCTTCTTTAAATTTATCCAAAGTATCGTACTGTTCAGTAGCAATAACCCCCCAAGTTCTGGCCTCTCCTAAGAATTTTGACGTAATGAAACCTATTTTTTGTTTCTCTGACCACAAACTAGGTAACACACCTTCAATATCATTCCAAAATTCTTTTGGATGCACATTTCCTGTTAGGAGCAAAACGTAAAAACTATCTGTTAGTGACATATGAAATTTCAGATGATTCTACCACAAAACTACACCCGCTACTGTTAATTCCATGTTTGAGGTTAGTTTCAACTTGGCATAGTCTACTGTCACGCTCATCCAACCTACTTGCCACCTCTTCTACTTGGTTAGTTAGCTGAAGAACATTTTTTTCTGACTCATCCACTCGTTGTGACACAGGTTTTTCTTCATTCATACATTTGTCAGATTCAGAACTGATTTTACTGGCTAACATTTTGTGATCAGTTTCACATACAGATTCTACAGCCGCTATTTTAACCAGTACTTTTTGTATACCTTCTTTAATTTCATCTAATCTTTGGTAGTTTCCAATAGCAACTCTTTTCAAAGCCTCTGTTAATTCACCGTTTACAATGCTAACTGATCTTTTGCAATTATTCTCAGCTAGAGAAATTTTGTCATTGCTTTATTTTCTAATGTTTTCAATTCATTTTCCCTCATTCCTTTTAAAACAGCAGTCTGCTTTTCAAGTTTTTCATTAAACCCACTATTAAGTTCGCCAATTTTTTCACTAAAACCACTGTCAAGTTTACTAATTTTTTCATTAAAACCACTGTCAAGTTTACTAATAATTGTTTCAGTTTGTCTTTGTATGGAGCCCATTAAAGCGGCAAACATTTCCTGCATACTTCCTAGTTCCATTTTTGGCATCACTGTTTCTTGTTTACCTTGTTCCACCGACACTATACCAAATTTGGTATCCACATTTGATACATTTGATTCAGTAACATTCCCAACACTATCATCACACACCTGATCGTTACTGAGTTCATGCTTAATGTCACTTTTTGAATTAGTATTATCCCCACTAGTTACTTTAACAGACATACTTGAAGCAGACTCAATTCCACTGTTCGTAAATAACATAGAAATATCATCAAAAACATCCCCTTTTATTTTACATCTACTCCTCCTCTCTGTTCAGGTGTGCTAGTGTGTGAAGCACTCACACTGATTAAAAGTTCTTCCTCCTTCACCGTATTCACAAAATCTTTATCACTTGCCATGTTTCTCAGTCTTTCAGCACATACACAACAGATGTAAAAAAAGTTGACTTATCTTTTGTCGAATGCTGTAGCCTCGGCGTGTTGAAACTGCGAGTCCGATTCCCTGCGGCTGCCGTAACAGTTTCCGGGCCCCCGCTCGTGGTGTATGCTAGCCGCGCTGCCCCGTTGTACTGCTCACCGCCACCGCTAACATGCCATCTGCTGCTTCGCTGCGCTCCCTTTGCCACTGCAGCCGTTGCGTATCATCTTCTTTCTTGCCACTCCAGCAACTCGAAACGGGTTCCATTCAAACTAGTGCTAGTACCGCTTCACTAAATTCTATCACTAACGTTCACTGTTCAATCCATCAAAATCTTTCTCTCGACCGCGGATACAAAATACTACGGCTTTAGTGTTTCCCGGCACCGATGCACCACGTGCGGCGCCGCGGTTCTTTCCGTCTCTTTACGACGAACCTGCACCTACCTGGGAACATTGTCTCAGCAGATCATCAGTAGGGAAGCCGAGTGAAACCTACTGTACTGCGACGTGAACCAGCCTGCAATTTAAGCCACTAATCTACGTTTCGGGAGAACGTTTTCACACAAATGAAAGGTTGGAAATTTTGTCTTCAATTAATATATTCTGAAACTTAGGTGAACAAGTATCACTGCCAAGCCCTTGCTAGTCTTAACACAGTCACTCACAATCCCTTTCACTCACGTTAGCAAGTTTATGGTGCTGCATTTCCAGAAAATGTAATAGCTGCAAAAATACTGATTTTTTTTTTGTTGAGAATGCTCGCCAAATATTAAGTCTGTCGGCACCAAATGCAGTCACAGTTTTTAGCCACCGACCTGCTCAATACGCCACAAGGAATATATGCCTTTTCTCGTCACAAAATTCACTTAAAAAATCCGAAATTTCTACACACACACATATAGGAATAATTATGCCGTCACTTTCCAACACTTTTGATGTATGAAACACTGCTAGATCCGGCAACTTATCGTTTCCATCGGAACTACTACTACACACGTCCGATTTGTCTCATGGCTAGGCTTCGACTCTTCTTTAGAATACTCTCAGTCTTCTCTACTAGCAGATAAAGAATATTGCTTTACCATTGGTCAGTTCACTCAACAGCCAATAACAAAACAACATTCTCCCGCGTCAATCCGCGCTTTTCATCAATAACCAATCGCAAAACAGTAAACCTAACGACTGCACTTTTTACCGACGTAATTATCTAATATGCTGAAATTTTGTTTATGCATAAAGTTATTTACTATTGTTATTTATACCTGAATTAACTTTCCCTTTACCATAAACTTACTTTAGAAATCTATTCAAGAAAAATCCCCTTTGTTCATATTCATACTTCTTTGAAATGTTCCCACTCTAAATCCTACTACACAACTCTTTTATAAATTGTCTTCATATTAACCTTAAACCACAACACTCACGCATCATTCATACTGCTAAAACACATTTATAATACACTCCTGGAATGGAAAAAAGAACACATTGACACCGGTGTGTCAGACCCACCATACTTGCTCCGGACACTGCGAGAGGGCTGTACAAGCAATGATCACACGCACGGCACAGCGGACACACCAGGAACCGCGGTGTTGGCCGTCGAATGGCGCTAGCTGCGCAGCATTTGTGCACCGCCGCCGTCAGTGTCAGCCAGTTTGCCGTGGCATACGGAGCTCCATCGCAGTCTTTAACACTGGTAGCATGCCGCGACAGCGTGGACGTGAACCGTATGTGCAGTTGACGGACTTTGAGCGAGGGCGTATAGTGGGCATGCGGGAGGCCGGGTGGACGTACCGCCGAATTGCTCAACACATGGGGCGTGAGGTCTCCACAGTACATCGATGTTGTCGCCAGTGGTCGGCGGAAGGTGCACGTGCCCGTCGACCTGGGACCGGACCGCAGCGACGCACGGATGCACGCCAAGACCGTAGGATCCTACGCAGTGCCGTAGGGGACCGCACCGCCACTTCCCAGCAAATTAGGGACACTGTTGCTCCTGGGGTATCGGCGAGGACCATTCGCAACCGTCTCCATGAAGCTGGGCTACGGTCCCGCACACCGTTAGGCCGTCTTCCGCTCACGCCCCAACATCGTGCAGCCCGCCTCCAGTGGTGTCGCGACAGGCATGAATGGAGGGACGAATGGAGACGTGTCGTCTTCAGCGATGAGAGTCGCTTCTGCCTTGGTGCCAATGACGGTCGTATGCGCGTTTGGCGCCGTGCAGGTGAGCGCCACAATCAGGACTGCATACGACCGAGCCACACAGGGCCAACACCCGGCATCATGGTGTGGGGAGCGATCTCCTACACTGGCCGTACACCACTGGTGATCGTCGAGGGGACACTGAATAGTGCACGGTACATCCAAACCGTCATCGAACCCATCGTTCTACCATTCCTAGACCGGCAAGGGAACTTGCTGTTCCAACAGGACAATGAACGTCCGCATGTATCCCGTGCCACCCAACGTGCTCTAGAAGGTGTAAGTCAACTACCCTGGCCAGCAAGATCTCCGGATCTGTCCCCCATTGAGCATGTTTGGGACTGGATGAAGCGTCGTCTCACGCGGTCTGCACGTCCAGCACGAACGCTGGTCCAACTGAGGCGCCAGGTGGAAATGGCATGGCAAGCCGTTCCACAGGACTACATCCAGCATCTCTACGATCGTCTCCATGGGAGAATAGCAGCCTGCATTGCTGCGAAAGGTGGATATACACTGAACTAGTGCCGACATTGTGCATGCTCTGTTGCCTGTATCTATGTGCCTGTGGTTCTGTCAGTGTGATCATGTGATGTATCTGACCCCAGGAATGTGCCAATAAAGTTTCCCCTTCCTGGGACAATGAATTCACGGTGTTCTTATTTCAATTTCCAGGAGTGTATTTTACATACACATAAAGACATAATAACACTTTATGAAAATTCTAGAACAGTTTATGATAAACATTCTATTACTTTAGCTCACTCTAGTGGTCACAATAAAAACTAAAATCACAGTCCCCTTATCCAATATTGTCCTCTATCGGCTGATACATAAACTACGTGCGCGTCCAGTCTCGCGTCACCATCTGTCACTATCCAGATCTGAGACAACTCCCACTTAACCGCCGCCAAGGCAGGATCTTGTATATGGCGCTACGCCTCAGGTACACGAGTGGGCTTTCGGGTCCGAAAGCCCATATCTATGTTTCGTTGAACGGTTCGCACGCTGACGCTTATTGATGGCCCAGCACTGAAATCTGCACCAATTTGCGGAATGGTTGCTCTTCTGTTTCAAGATGAGAATTTAAAACAAAACAATTGTTTCCTCTGAGGGTCAGTGGGGTATTTCTAAAGGGATTTCCCACAGTAAAAAGAGGTGGTCGGTACTAGTTGCTAGTGCCCTAAGGATAAAGTGAAATTTGTCAAATCTGTCGCTGCCCCAGCAGGAATTAAGGCTAGATTAGCACGTAAGTTGCATGAAACAATTTATCAGCTGTGTAATAATGAATCGACATGTGCTCCACTGGACACGGGCAGGTTAGTGACTGGAGTAAGGGAGAAGTATTTTCATACACAGCAGACAGTGAACTGGTGTTCGAATCTGAATTTGGGTGACACCTCTTACGTGACGGCCTATTTAAGTGCCTTCTGGATATCGGGATAGGTCATTGTTAAATTAAGAAACAAATTAAGGATAGCAAAGGGGGCCATATATTGAACTGACTTTGCGGTAGGATGTAATTAAGAGAACTGATTGATCTCGAACTGGGCACAAGGTAAATTCACCAACCAGTTTTCCAAAAATAGGACATTTTCGTTTCGTCTTTATTCTGAAGCGCCAGTAGCGGTGGTACAGCAGAGGGAAAGGGAAGGTGGTACATAATTAGATCATCTATTATCGAGAGGGAGCAAGTACAGCAAATGTAGAGAGAATAGGGTGATGTGTTAATGAATATGCTAGGTTTGACTAACCTAATTGTCATACTGATTAATCTATACTGTGCCGGCGAGAAGAACTCTGTATCGTCTGTTGCCACTGTGCATGAAAGTTCAGGAGAAGAAATGTTGCAGTAAGAAGTTATTCGCCCTTCCAAATTACTTTATTCGGCTCGTGTATTTCTTGTAGCAAAACCGTCTGGAAAACCGAGACTAGTGGTTGATTACAGAGACATTCATAAGAAGTTAGTCCGCTGTTTTATTCCATTGCATATCTGTTTAGGCTAGTGCTCAGGTGCCTGTGTTTCTGCTACCTTGGTTTTGAACCAGTGATGCAATCCAATTCCGTCGGATTTAAAGTTTGTTTGGGAGCCTTTTGATCTCGCCACTGAGCCAGCTCTGTTTTCACAACTCTTCGATAAATTGTTTTTCAGTATCCAGTTGAAATTCGTGAACCATTATTTAGACGACGTGGTGATTTTTAGTGAAAATTGGCGGAAGCATATGGAACACTTGAGGGAAGTATTTACACGCCGAAGGAAGGTGGAACTTACGGTTGCACCTGAAAAAGTGATGTTTGGTTTCCCTGACATGTGTTCTAGGGCATATCGTGTAAACGAGGGCATTCAGAATTGATCCTGAATGTGCTAACGCCATTAGAGTGTGCCCTCCGCCGATAAATGCTAAGGAAATACCAAGATTTGTGGAACAACACCATTGTTTTTTGGAAATTTGTACTGAATTTTGAGCAGATGGCCAGGCCATTGAATGAGTTACGAGAAAAGGGCTGCAAAGTCCAGTGAAGTGAATCCCTACAGGCAGTGTTACAGTGCTTGAAGGAAACCCCACGTGTTGGCAATACCATATTTCTACAAAGAGTTAATAGGGCAAACCATTTCCTCAATGGCTGGTGTAGCGTCTGTATTACTTCAAGAGTAAGCACAAGAAAAGCCAGTATCATATGCTTCAAGAGGCCTAACACCATATTACTTGAAGTACTTCATTTACGAGCTTGAGGTATTATCAGTTAACCCTGAAAAAATTCAGGTTTTATCTAGAACATAGCCCCTTCCTGTTAGAGACCGACAGTTTTTCGTTATAAATACTAGAGTCAAGTTGTAAATTCATATTACACTCCTGGAAATTGAAATAAGAACACCGTGAATTCATTGTCCCAGGAAGGGGAAACTTTATTGACACATTCCTGGGGTCAGATACATCACATGATCACACTGACAGAACCACAGGCACATAGATACAGGCAACAGAGCATGCACAATGTCGGCACTAGTTCAGTGTATATCCACCTTTCGCAGCAATGCAGGCTGCTATTCTCCCATGGAGACGATCGTAGAGATGCTGGATGTAGTCCTGTGGAACGGCTTGCCATGCCATTTCCACCTGGCGCCTCAGTTGGACCAACGTTCGTGCTGGACGTGCAGACCGCGTGAGACGACGCTTCATCCAGTCCCAAACATGCTCAATGGGGGACAGATCCGGAGATCTTGCTGGCCAGGGTAGTTGACTTACACCTTCTAGAGCACGTTGGGTGGCACGGGATACATGCGGACGTGCATTGTCCTGTTGGAACAGCAAGTTCCCTTGCCGGTCTAGGAATGGTAGAACGATGGGTTCGATGACGGTTTGGATGTACCGTGCACTATTCAGTGTCCCCTCGACGATCACCAGTGGTGTACGGCCAGTGTAGGAGATCGCTCCCCACACCATGATGCCGGGTGTTGGCCCTGTGTGGCTCGGTCGTATGCAGTCCTGATTGTGGCGCTCACCTGCACGGCGCCAAACGCGCATACGACCGTCATTGGCACCAAGGCAGAAGCGACTCTCATCGCTGAAGACGACACGTCTCCATTCGTCCCTCCATTCATGCCTGTCGCGACACCACTGGAGGCGGGCTGCACGATGTTGGGGCGTGAGCGGAAGACGGCCTAACGGTGTGCGGGACCGTAGCCCAGCTTCATGGAGACGGTTGCGAATGGTCCTCGCCGATACCCCAGGAGCAACAGTGTCCCTAATTTGCTGGGAAGTGGCGGTGCGGTCCCCTACGGCACTGCGTAGGATCCTACGGTCTTGGCGTGCATCCGTGCGTCGCTGCGGTCCGGTCCCAGGTCGACGGGCACGTGCACCTTCCGCCGACCACTGGCGACAACATCGATGTACTGTGGAGACCTCACGCCCCATGTGTTGAGCAATTCGGCGGTACGTCCACCCGGCCTCCCGCATGCCCACTATACGCCCTCGCTCAAAGTCCGTCAATTGCACATACGGTTCACGTCCACGCTGTCGCGGCATGCTACCAGTGTTAAAGACTGCGATGGAGCTCCGTATGCCACGGCAAACTGGCTGACACTGACGGCGGCGGTGCACAAATGCTGCGCAGCTAGCGCCATTCGACGGCCAACACCGCGGTTCCTGGTGTGTCCGCTGTGCCGTGCGTGTGATCATTGCTTGTACAGCCCTCTCGCAGTGTCCGGAGCAAGTATGGTGGGTCTGACACACCGGTGTCAATGTGTTCTTTTTTCCATTTCCAGGAGTGTATTTCTGATAATTTGTTAAATATACATCCTTTTATTGTTAGTGTATTTTTTGTAATGTTTTCCTCTTTGAACACTGTCATTTTCGTGTCTTATGTACAAACAATATCTGTGTAAGTTGCACATCATATTTATCTGTGTTTGAGACATTCAATTGTCACCTGAAAATGGTCTGAGAAGCAGAAATTCGTTTCGAGACCAAATAAATATAATTTCGCAGAACGTTAGAAAGTCTTTCCGTTTTTGATATTTTTATCATGTCCTGCCAAACACCAAGGCAAATTCAGTTAATTTTAAAGAATATTGTTTCGTATATATGTGTTTACAGGAAAAGTTGACTATTATTTGGCCTTGTAAAGCAATAGGTTCACTACTGAAAATTACCGTTGAAGGTGGCAATCCGATACGCCAGTTATATTTCAACGTTAATTAGGGATTCGGAAACTCTGGTATCCACTTGCAAACCCACGTTCATATTGATAATGAGCAGACAGATAATTAGCTAGCGTTGAGTTTTGGTATCGGGTAATGGCACCGACGCGAAGTTCTTCTGTGTGCTACTGTGCCGTTTCGCAGGCTGCGGGCAGCTTTGACTGGCGGCCGACACGTGCATACGTATATTGTTAGTAAAATACATTGCATTGTGCTGTGGGCAATTGCGCGAACTGTGGCTGCAGGAGTTCCTTGTTTTTGCTACAATTTGCGAACTATTAATACTATAATTGGGATTACTACTACCGAAATTTTTGTCCACTCGACGTCATATTTTTGAACCGACACCGAGATGCGCATTATGAACTACATTCGTAAGAGGTTTCTTTGCACCTTTGTTGTGGTGTCGTGGAATCGACATTTTAAACGTTCTCCCATCATCAGATGACTTTACGGAAAATCAGATGCACGTTGTTTTGTTGAGTCAGAGTCAAATGGTCATTACACCATTGCCGGAAACGGCTAGATAAGTAAAGAATCTGCTTAGAGTAGTAGCACTAGCCTGAAGTCCTTGGTCGGTAGCTAGGCGCAGAAACGTTTGGATAGACATGCATTATATTTCGAGAATTATATTCTGCACATTTTGACTTCGCTTCTCTAGTGGCGTGCTACAGTACTGCCGTACGAGGATTTTACTATGAATCAGGACTGCTTCCCCCTACTTATACCTCCCGAGGAGATCACGAATGTAAAATTAGAGAGATTAGAGCGCGCACGGAGGCTTTCCGGCAGTCGTTCTTCCCGCGAACTATACGCGACTGGAACAGAAAAGGGAGGTAATGACAGTGGCACGTAAAGTGCCCTCCGCCACACACCGTTGAGTGGCTTGCGGAGTATAAATGTAGAATGTAGAATGTATATGGCTGCAAACAAAAAGTTAATGAACTTTAATTTTTTCAGGTACTAATTAAAACTCTTTGATTACCCATCGTACTAGGTTCTGCATGTGCTTGTAGTCTGTGAACCAGTTCGCAAATTTGTCTTCAAGAAGACCATAATAAAGCAGGTTGAATGTAAGAGTAAAAATTTACAAAACCGCTCAAAACTGCAGAAATCATTAGAAATTGTTGTTCCAAAGTCCTTCGAATCTGGAAACACTGATGCTGACAACAATTACGTAGGTACCGGAGATGTTGCTGCTGTTGATGGAAGACTGTAATGCTTGGCAATGGACTTGAGCATGTCGTTCTGGTGTTTCCGTGGTATCTTGAACTGTCTCTGAAATTTCTTGTTGTTGTTGTTGTAGTTGTTGCTGTTGCTTCATAAGCTGCAGCTGTCCACTATAAACTTATTGATTGGCGACTCCATAGTGTCCTGTGCACTACGACCAGATAATGGGTATACTTGGAAGGAGAGACAGCATTGGTCGTATATTTTTGTTTATTATCGCAAAATCGATTTTCGGCCACTTAGTGACCATCTTCAGTGCTGTAATTATAACTTAAATTAGTAAGCACTGGTGTCAATAAGCTTACGGTGATCACATAGACTGAGCTCAGTCTATGTGATCGCCGTAAGCTTACTAATTTAAGTTATAATTACAGCACTGAAGATGGTCACTAAGTGACCGAAAATCGATTTTGCGATAATAAACAAAAATATACGACCAATGCTGTCTCTCCTTCCAAGTATACACTATAAACTTTGTGCGTCTGATGCACTAATAGCACATCGTCACCGTCATGTCGTAGCGTGACACAAACTGGGCAGGTCATGACAACATGGCAGCTCACACTTCTTTTACATTCTCATCGGAGTACCCACGAAGTGCAGTTGTAGGCCGCGATTACCATCTAGTGTAGGTGACTGTGGCCGACCAATATGGGGGAGTTCCGTGACTCACAATACCGGTTGAATTTTAACATGACTTAGCTGTAATGTATGGCAATTCGGCGAGCAGCTTTCGGTACTGACAATCATTACTGGCGATAGTGATGAAGACCTTATGCACTCTTCAAGGTACTCTATCTGATCCGAAGTATCCGACACTCCCGTGTAATGCGAAATTGACGACTAGATGTCACGAGGGGCAGACCCGGCAGTATAATGGGAGAGGGTGGGTACTGTGTTATCAGTAAAGAAGCAGAACAACAGGAGAGGTCGGCCAGGGGAGCTCAGTGACTTCGAAAGTGGTCCAGTCATTGGATGTCAGGTGCGTAACAAATCGTCAGGAACATTTCAACCCTTTCTACAGCTGGAGAAATAGACTGTCGGTGGTGTGACTGTGATGTGGAAAAGTGAAGGAATGAACATAGGTAAACAAAGACCGGGCAGATATCGTGTATTGACTGACAGGGGTGGTCACGGATTTAGGAGGGTAATTATGGATAATTACACGAAACCAGCGAAAGGAATCACTCACGTATTACAAAGTAGTACCAGCAGCCCAGCTAGCACAAGGCGCTTGGAGAATTACAGAGCTGCAACAGTCGAGAACCTTCTCCTAGTCCCACGTTTCTCGAGTCGGTGCTACGTGACGCTAGGTGTGGTGTAAAGAGTGACGCCACTAAACAGTGGATAGCTGGAAACTGATTAGGAGTGAATAATCAGGCTGTGCCCTGTGGAGACTCGATGGAAAGGTTTTGGTTGGTCAATTCCTGGAGAAAATTTCCTGTTATCGTGTGGTTCCAACAATGAACCAGGGACGAGGTGGTGTTATTTTTGTGGTTACGTTGTGGTCTCCTTATTATGCGTAAGGAAATGCTAAGTGCGGAGGTATGTGAACACACATGTGAATGCGGGCTCTCCCGGCGTATACTGCTGACGGAAAGCTCTCAGATTTCCAGATGGGTGGCAGTGTTAAAACACCGCTCAACACATCTTACAGCATTTTTTACTGCATACAATAAGTAACGGTTCGGAGACGATGATTGCAGCAGAATGACAATGCACGCTCCCGTAAAGCGGCTCCTGGAAGGCAGTGGTTTACGGGCAATACCATTCCTGAAATGGACTGGCCTGCCCGTCGCCCGACCGGAACCCAAAGTAACATCTTTGGGATGAGTTGGAACGTCGACTTCGCTCCTGACCGTAGGGTCTAACGTCATTACCTGACCTGATTTCTGATCTAAAGGAAGAATGGACTGCCATTTCATCTACATCTAAATCTACATCTACGTGATTACTCTCCTTTTCACAATAAAGTGCCTAGCAGATGGTACATCTTTGGGATGAGTTGGAACGTCGACTTCGCTCCTGACCGTAGGGTCTAACGTCATTACCTGACCTGATTTCTGATCTAAGGGAAGAATGGACTGCCATTTCATCTACATCTAAATCTACATCTACGTGATTACTCTCCTTTTCACAATAAAGTGCCTAGCAGATGGTTCAATGAACCACCTTCAAGCTGTCTCTACCGTTCCACTCTCGAACGGCGCGCGGGAAAAACGAGTACTTAAATTTTTCTGTGCGAGCCCTGATTTCTCTTATCTTATCGTGATGATCATTTATCCCTACGCAGGTTAATGCCAACAGGATGTTTTCGCAATCGGAGGAGAAAACTAGTGATTTAAATTTCATGAGAAGATAATGTCGCAACGAAAAACGCCTTTGTTTTAATGATTGCCACTCCAATTCACGTATCATGTCTGTGACACTATCTCCCCTATTTCGCGATAATACAAAACGAGCTGCCCTTCTTTGTACTTTTTCGACGTCATCCGTCAGTCCCACCTGATGCGGATCCCACACCGCACAGCAATACTCCAGAATAGGGCGGACAAGCGTGGTGTAAACAGTCTCTTTAGTAGACCTGTTGCACCTTCTAAGTGTTCTGCCAATGAATCGCAGTCTTTGGTTTGCTCTACCCACGGTATTATCTGTGTGATCGTTCCAATTTAGGTTATTTGTAATTGTAATCCCTAAGTATTTAGTTGAATTTACAACCTTCAGATTTGTGGGACTTATCGCGTAATCGGAATTTAGCTGATTTCTTTTAGTACTCATGTGAATAACTTCACACTTTTCCTTATTCAGGGTCAATTGCCAGTTTTCGCACCATACAGATATCTTATCTAAATCATATTGCAAGTGGTTTTGATCATCTGATGACTTTACAAGACGGTAAATGACACCATCATCTGCAAAAAATCTAGGACGGCTACTCAGATTGTCTCCTATGTCGTTAATATAGATCAGATATTCAAACACCATACATAGTATCTCCAGCAGAATTCAAGCCTTAATAAACGCGAAATGTGAACCCTCTCCTCATGTTTGGAGTACGGCATTGTATGGTAAACGATCATGGACTGTGGGAAAACTGCAACAGAAGAGATTAGAAATGAGATTTAATGCTACAGAATCAGGTGAACTGATAAGGTAAGAATGAGGAGGTTCGACGCAGAGTCGCTGAAGGAAGGAATGTGTGGAGAAAACTGCCAATAACAAGGGAGAGGATGACAGGATATTTGGTAAGACGCCAGAGAGTAACTTAAGTAGTACCAGGGGATAAAAACTATAGGGAAAGACAGATACAGGGAAATATCCAACAAACAATTGAGGGCTTTGGGTGTAAGAGCTACACTGAGATGTAAAAGTTGGAAGAAAAAGACGCGTCCGGATACTGTTGATCAGCTTGTGTGTGCACGTAGACAAGTGTCCACTTCAAACAGAAGCTAAAATGTGCTCTTCTGAACTAGAATGAGAATGTTTATTTTTACCTTAATTACACAGGTGAGTGCACTTAACGATTTTCTGTAATCAAAAGAGTATTAAAGAAAGAGGCTTACGAAGAAAAGGGCTATGTCCATCGTGAAGGTGGTACACAACAGTATTTTGAATAGTTGGTAATATAACTGTATTTTGTCACGTCGACCATTTTATATCCCACTATAACTTTTCACTTCTTCCGTAACAAGGAAATGAACGGAAACTGCGAATTTTGTTGAAATTTCTGGCCATTAACGAGTCTCGGGGAGCGGAGATTTCGGTTGCCTGCGGCACAGTGAGGGAATTTTTGAGGAAATATTAGCCCACAGCTGGCGGCGGCCAGAGATTTGTGCGGCGGCCGGTGCAGGCAATTTCGGCGCTCGTGACGCAGAGAAACGTGCGCCAGCTGGCGACCAGCAGCGCGTAAACTCGCAGCGCCACGTCGTGCTGCGTTCGCCGGGCTGCCGGTAGCACAGGCGTACAGCACAGCACAGCACAGAACACCACGTCAGGCAGTAAGGCAGGTCGCGGATAACGCGCCGCCAGCGACGCACGGCACGTTCTATCGCAGCTCCTCCACTACAGGATGCTAGTTTAGCGATGTGTGTCTGAGTGTCAAAGCTCTCTATGGTTCCAAAATACTAACAGTAACATCTGGAACGCAGTCATTAGTGCCGAACTAGAAGGCAATTGCGAGTGACGTTAGTATATTTTTTGCTTCCTATTCCACTCCGTGCTGATGGCTAACTTGATTTGTAACTAAGTGTTGTATGTAACACCACAGGTGGGTTATCACCATAGTACAGAGTGATAAAAAAGTCAGTATAAATTTGAAAACTTAATAAACCACGGAATAATGTAGGTAGAGAGGTAAAAATTGACACACATGCATGGAATGACATGGGGTTTTATTAGAACAAAAAAAAAAAAAAAAAAACAAAACAAAACAAAGTTCACAAAATGACCGACAGATGGCGCGTGAAAGATCTCTTGCGTGTGTCGTTTGGTGATGATCGTGTGCTCAGCATCCACTTTCGTCACGCTTGACCTCCCAGGTCCCCAGACCTCAGTCCGTGCGATTATTGGCTTTGGGGTTACCTGAAGTCGCAAGTGTATCGTGATCGACCGACATCTCTAGGGATGCTCAAAGACAACATCCGACGCCAATGCCTCACCATAACTACGGACAAGCTTTACAGTGCTGTTCACAACATTATTCCTCGACTACAGCTATTGTTGAGGAATGATGGTGGACATATTGAGCATTTCCTGTAAAGAGCATCATTTTTGCTTTGTCTAACTTTGTAATACTAATTATATTCTGATCAAATGAACCACCATCTGTCGGACATTTTTTGAACTTTTGTATTTTTGTTTTGGTTCTAATAAAACCCCATGTCATTCCAAGCATGTGTGTCAATTTGTACCTCTCTATCTACATTATTCCGTGATCTATTCAGTTTTCAAATTTATACTGACGTTTTGATAGCCCTATACATGTGACACATGCCACGAGCTCTGTACAGCCAAGTACTCCGCAGCAGCCATGACCATTTTTAGGTCGAAAATTACCCATTAACGACATCAAAATGAAAATAATATCATTTTAGGTATATTTACGTATGAGTGTGTAGTATTTTTAAAGCTATGACGTAAGATTACGGGTATTTTCCAATATTTGAAGGATAAATTTGATGTAATTCAGTTTTGCTAAAGCACATTTTTGTATCACAAATTAGTACAAAGCTTTATTCGTATCTTCCTATCCACTATGGTCTGCTGTGCATAATTACTAACATGTGGTACAATATTGTCCATAGAGGTGATTGATCTTACATTATAAAGAAAAATCGTTTGTTGATAAGTAAGCCTACCCACGCACCAAAAGATGTAGGCAACAGAGCAAAACAATCATGCCACTAAAATATTCCAAAAGTCTGATGGCTGTTCGTCTGAATTAAGTTAAGTGATCTAGCTCACTTAGTACAGAATTTGCGATCCTATTTTGTATTTGTTTCACTAATTTCAGTTCAGTCACAGTGCCTCTTTATACTATCTGTGCCGTGCTTCAACACATTTGACAAAGTTTTCATTTATCCATTAATGTTTAATCCATTAATGTACGGCGGTATTCTCATTGCCTCTTAGTGATTGTTGCAGTGTTAGCCTTACAGCTGCCACTACTGAAGACGATATAAATGAGGCGTTCCCAAAGGTGCTCTGTGATGTCTTACTGTGCTGCACTACAGAATGTGTTGAAAAATATACTTCCGTCCAGGGTCTAAATTTTACATGTACAATACATCACATTTTACTTTTTAATGTGAATTGTAATAATTCATAATCACATTATGTGCAAGCGCACACCTGCAACACTACGGAAGCGGCTATTCCACTTACCAGTAATCAGAGTGATAGTAAAAATACAGGAACTGAACAGTTGCCCCACTAAGTAAAAACAAGATTGAGAGTATTCCGGCCACTTTTCCAGTCTCAGTATATACACGGCCTAGACAGATATGGTCAAAAATATTTATTTCGATTTTATGATTTACAAGTCTATGAACCGTAAACTGATTTTTCTTACGAAGTGAAGGTGCGAGCCGCCACTGGGTTTAAGGCTAAGCCTTCGTGGAACAAGGCAGTGATCTGCAATGCGTCTCGAAATGCTGATCGTCCACTGCGATTCAGATGTATGGAAATGAGGTGTGCCGAAGGAGACAGAATGGATGGGTGGCCCTGACAAATGAACCAAATGTCTAAAATTAACAATCTTGAACGTAGCAGAGGGGATTCTTACCTACCGAAATTAAACAGGAATTCCTAATTATCATAATCTATTGACAAAATTAACAGACTGCAAACCAACACAGGGCAAGTAAAAGCTAATGAAGTCATGTCTCATAGAGCAGATGGGAGCTAGACGGACGCTGAGTACTGGGATGTAATTACATTTATATTGTGCGATAAGATTGGGAAGATCACGAAAGGATAAATAAAATGACAAATAAACTCTCAAAGTATCTAAATGAATTGAAATGCGAGGTCACATCGGTTATCATGATTTTGTCGATTTGATAAGTAATTGATACAAACTTTTATGAAAACCCAGCAACGAAGTCATGGTCAAGAGAGGAATGCAGAAAGCTTGATCATCAACGTTGCTGAGAACACTAAAACGTGCATATTGCCTCGTGAGTACTACCGACTCGCCTCATTGATGCGGAACTTAAACTTACGATGCTGAGCTCAGCGGTAAGATGGCACTGCAGCAGATGATACACTGCCAAGTGCCGTCGCACATCTCTCAGATCTCGAACCAATGTCTCTCCCACAATCAGAGTCCAAAGAGAATCAGAATCAGAATGCGACTCCTAACAGAAGTAGATTTAGAATCCTAATCGAATGACTTGAAAACTTGCACTCTTCCGCTTCTGCCCTCAGGAAGCCGCCAAAATGACACGTAAGCCAATCTGAAGGATTGTCTTTGCCAGTGGGAACCCTAATCTCAAAAAGTGGTGCCCTCACTATGCAAAATTACTCGACCACTTTCAGAAAGTTGCGAGTTACAACAAATGGTAAACAACAGTTCCTATGTTTTGTGAGTGCTTACCAATCGGACCTCGGCCTGGGTTTCTCCCCACAACTCCACGCGCCATCATGGTGTCGCCATATTACAAAGTTGGCCCTTAGCGGTGGTGTTATGCGCTTCCCTCATTATGAACTGGTCGTACCACGCCAGGTCGCTCGTTGTTAACAGCATGACGTCTGGTCGCCCCCATCCACTTTGCGTGTGACCACCGACAGTTGGGAGACGCACTATAGAAAGCTGTCTCTGCGTCGCGGATGTTCTGCAGGCTACTAGCGAGGCTAAGCCGACCAGGCTCCCCAGTTCGCGGAAACGGATTAATCCTGCCACCTGCCCAGCTAAATGAGAGGGATGAAACGCCACTCGGCCAAGGCCGTGCAAAGGCATGTGGTCCCTCCGGTTTCTGGAGTCCTGTCCTAGCCTCCTCTCGAAATGTATCAATGGGACCCTTGGGCATTGCATACCACCTTACCGGATTAATGTATGTGCTTAATAAAAATGAAACGCCAGTCATATGCGTTTCAAAGGGAGGTAAGGAGAATCCATTGTGACAAGTAGCTCGTGCCTGAGTAATGCTGAATATATTTATCAGATAATGGTTCAAAATCATAGTGCAAACTGCTGTTATTACTTAAATTAAGAGAAATAAAATTGAAATTGTATTAGACCATATCCTAATATATTACGTGGAAGCAGAATAATGCAAAATGGCTCAAATGGCTCTGAGCACTATGGGACTTAACTGCTGAGTTCGCTAGAACTTAGAACTACTTAAACCTAATAAACCTAAGGACATCACACACACACCCATGCCCGAGGCAGGATTCGAACCTGCGACCGTAGCGGTCGCGCGGTTCCAGACTGTAGCGCCTAGAACCGGTCGGCCACCACGGCCGGCAGAATAATGCAGCATAAATATTTATATATATAAGTATTTCTGCATAGGGGCTCAGAAAACTAGAGAATCTAAGTATTTGACATGTGGTGTTAATGAAGGATGTTGAAAATTAAATGCAAGAAAGGAAACAAGATAAGCCTTTAACGTCCCATTGCCCTCAGATGGGGAAGGAAACCGGCCGTTGCCCTTTCGAAGGACTTATCCTGGAATTTGCCTGGAGCGATTTGGGGAAATCACGGAAAACCTAAATCACTACAGTCTAAAGTGGAGTTGAAGTGTTATCCTCCTGAATGCGAGTCCATTGTGTTAACCATTGCACCACCTCGCTTCGTGGGGAAGTGATAAGAAATCAGTGGTTTCTCCGTAGAATCAGTAAGGAGAGCAACATATGGACAATGTTGACAAAAGGTATGGTGGGGCTTGTGGTAAGACATCAGGGAAATTCCGATCAGGCAATAATTTCCATCAGCGTACAACTTCCATAGAGGTACAGAGACTCTAGAGGGGAAAACGTAGATCGGAATATATTCAACAAATAACTGATAACGTTGGATGTATATGCTACTCTGAGATGAAGAGGATGGCACAGGAGAGATAGTCGTGGAGGACTGTATCAAACAGGTCATAAGACTGAAAGCTGAAAACGCAACGCGACTTTAAATCTGACTTGCAAAGTGCAGACAAGTCGTGACTCACATGAAGAAATCGGTTTCTGACAATACATACATGATAACATGATAAAAGTCTGGAATAATTATGAATTCCTTGAATGTTGTTTCATTCAACCACTCGACACCGAGATCGTTAAAGGCGTTCTCAGGTTGCACAAGCTGGAGTACGAAATCAGCGTTTCGTTAGACGTAGCTAACCCAAAATTTAACTGAGAAGATATACTGAAACAACGGAAAATCTACATTTAAATATTTGAATCCCGTATATGCTTATGATCAATGTGCTTCCTTTTTTCTTTTTTAATTCTCTACTCCAAGGTTTGGTGTAAGCTGGTTCAGATCTGGCTCGTTATAGAACCGTGTTTCATTTAATTTATTACAACGTGTGCTGGGAATGGAACTGAAGGGTTTCCAGTTAGGAATAAATTGGGGAGGATTACAGGTTGCAGCGTTAGCTTTCGAACCGAGGAAACCTGCTGAAAACCTTTGTCTGATCGCGTAGCTCTGTCGAGCATGGCAACTGCCTTTTTTTTTATTCTGACTTATGGCATTAATTTGGACGGTCAATTCTGTTCTGGTTAAATCTGGAATAATGTACACTACAGTCTTGATGAACAGACAAAAGAAAAAGAGATGTGAAATCAAGTATCAGTCTCGTAATATGTTTGGCTGGATCCAGCAAATGTTGTCAAGCGTCCCTCTTAGGTGTGTTCGCGTAAAAACACTGAAGTATTGTAGGGCTCCATAATGCTGGATCCAAAGGTGAGTTCTTCTGTTCGAAACTTCCGTACGTTTTACATGTACATGCTAAAGGTAAGTTACTTCAGTTACGCAGGCTGGCTGTATTGCAAGTCCAAGAGGACGCAAATCATTCTGACCTAAACGCAACAAAGATTTTTTAGTGATAATTTGCCATAGTCCCTAGTTCTAACGGCGGGACAGCGGTTTGCGGCGCTATTCAAAAATGGCTCTGAGCACTATGCGGCTTAACTTCTGCGGTCATCAGTCGCCTAGAACTTAGAACTAATTAAACCTAACTAACCTAAGGACATCACACATATCCATGCCCGAGGCAGGATTCGAACCTGCGACCGTAGCGGTCGCTCGGCTCCAGACTGTAGCGCCTAGAACCGCACGGCCACTCCGGCCGGCTTGCGGCGCTATTATCTTGATATTATTTCCTTAAGTCCCATACATGTTCTGCCGTTGAAGTCCTCTTAGAAGTTTATTTCAAATGACACCGAAAAACGTAAATAGTTCCATTACAAAAAAGACAAAGTCGGTGTCGTAATTCGGCAACTATAAACGATGAAATTTCTTGTGAATGTCAAGAAATTCGCCATATTGTTTGCTATAGCTGGGCGTAAATCGAACCTCGATATATTTATTCATTCTGGATATATTTTCGGTCGGATGTCTTAGCTGGACCCTACTTACACATCAGTACCTCTTTAATATGTTTTTAATATAATCCAACCACTGTTAACGAATTTTGTTTATTATCTTTTTTGGGAGGAGTGGGTGAACATGAAGTACCTCCTTGGTAATGCATGTTGTGGAAAATGCCTTGGTATTGCTTGGGTTAATCTCAAAAGTTAATGGAATTATTGTGTACTGTGTATTCCTCGGCTTCCATGTATTGCATAGAAGACATATTAAACTGTAGAGGGAAAATTTCATTCTAGAAGACATATTGTTGGTACACTTTGTTGTTTGATGTAGCTCTCCACACATCTATCTTGGGCAAACTTCTCCATCCTTGCAACCTACTGCATCCTACTGCAACCTACATATTCTTGAAACTGCTTGCTATAGTCAAGCCCTGGTCTCCACATATAGTCTCTGACTCATACTGTTTCATCTACTATCGAATTAATTATTCATTTATCCCTCTGGATGTTTTGAAACTGTAACAGCTGTTTTACAACCATCCGCAACCATGGAAAATCAAGTGTCATGAAGTATTTTACTATCCGTTAGCTTCTTTCAGTCAGGTTCACTTTTTTTAGACTACACTCCAGACAAATAACTAAAGAGAGGACCTTCTAACGGTTAAGTTTTACTAGATATTAAAATAGTTCTCTTTTTCAGGATAGCTTTTGTTACTATAGCAAATATGCACTTTATATTCCCTCTTTCTCTGCCGTTATAATTTATTTTGCTTCCCAAGGTGCAAAATTCGGTTACAACTTTCAGGTCATTGTTTCCTACTTTAATTCCTTCACAGTCACCTGATGTAGTTCGTCAGTAATATAGGTATGGGCATTCTGGGTTACCTAGAATCCTTAAAGACACATACCTTTCGTTGAACTTGGTTATAGAACTTTTTTCAATGACATACATGATGTCATCCATGACTTTGAACTAATGACATCAATCAATTAATCAATCATGTAGTCATTTAATGAATAATTGAAAATGATATACTCTCTCCCAACCCCTCCCCTTACCATTCCCTCTCCTTCCCCACCTATCATCAGCCTAACGTAGTCCAGTATTAAAAATTTAAGATGGAGGAAATAGCCCAATTCTATTACTGGAAAATTAAAAATCCCACCTCTTTCCAACCAATCATAGCACAGTATTTGAAAAATCAAAGTTGGTGGAAATAGTCCAATTAGGTTAGAGGAAAAAAATTAAATGTTTGTTCCATCACGCTATCTCCAACAATTCCTACAGTGCAGTAGCACGTAGTGCCATCCGATCATTGTGCAGTATTAAATCGGAGATGATGGAAACGGATCATTGCGCTGTATAAGTTATGGCCAACTTCTCTTTTCAACCATTTAGGGCACTGCATTTAAAGGTGTGTAAATATTGTGTAATATGCTACATATACACATATTTACCTCTGACATAATATTAGGGCGACTGCAATGTCAAAGGTATGTATTGTATATGTAAAATGGCAAACACACACTGCATAATGTTCCACCTCTGTCCATCCTCTTCTGCAAAGAGAGCACAGTGTTAAAATGCAAGAAACAATTATCGTGTAACCCCATCTGGGCTGTGCTCAAAAGCATCCGAATGACCTAAATTACTTATCAAAAAATTCGTCACACACTTCTCTCATCCAGTCAGAGCCTAGTACTACCATTACAATCTAGCCCCATTGGACTGTACTCAATACGTATCTGAAATGATTATCAAAAAATACTACAAAGTATCTGAATTGACTAAGATACCGAAATTTATGAAGTGTGTTTGCTGACTTCCAAAAAAATCATTTACAGGTTGGCTCATCAGTCACATCGGTTAATTTGACCCGAAGCTACAAATCATTCATTATGGAATACTGGAACGAGTATACACATTCCCTGTAAATAATTAAGAACCAAAATTTGCTTATAAAATATTAATAACAATTAGGTGTATGTAGTTTCGAACATGAGCTTTAGCTTAAATACTGTTCTTTAAACCCTGAAAACGTGGAGTAAAAGTAGTTCCTGTTGCACATTCCAGTTACTTACTTCCACCAACAGATGGCTGTATTGTCAAAAAGCCATAAAAGTCCGATCTCTTTACTACAAGTTGTTCTCACTATTACCGGAAGATTTACATACTGGCTAAAAACGTTTTAAACTTGATCTATCGACAAGACTTTTAATGACACCTCTCTTTTGTTGTGGATGGTAATTGGAGTTTTTATGCGAATACTTGTCGGTATGCGTTACTTTCCGAAAAACTTTATCTTCCAAACTTCCATCGGACCGTCTCATAACTAAAACATCGGAGAAAGATATTTTATTATCATTTTCCATTTTCACAGTGAATTGGTTCTTGGATTAATTTTATTTAAACGATCAAAGAATTCGTTCAAAGCCTTTCTACCATGTGACCAAACCACAAATGTGTCATCTACAAACCAATAGCAGGGAGATGTTTTCTTATTTGCTTTGTCCAGAGGTGATTGTTCAAATTTCTCCGTATAGATATGTCTATCTTGTCGATAGAGCCGAGCGGATATGCACATCGGAACAGCTGGACCCTGAAATAAAACATTTGAAGCAGGCCTTCGAGAAAAACGGATACTCAGGAAAAAAGGTAAAGAGAATTTTGCGACCAAGGGACAGAAGACCGAAGAACAAGGATGAACCACAACAACAGAAAAATGCAGTTTCTCTCCTTTTTATTAAAAAAGTAACGGATCAGATCGGTAAGATTTTAAAGAAACATGACATCAGACCGGTCTTTAGACGAACAAAGAAAATCAGTCAAGTACTCCGATGTGTGAAGGATAAACGCCCTCCTCTGTCGACATACGGTGTATACAACATTCCTTGTACGTGTCGTAAAGTTTATATTGGAACTACCAAGAGGAGCGTAAATACATGGCTAAAAGAGTACCAAAGTCTTTGCCGACTAGGAAAAATAGAGAAATCAGCTGTAGCAGAGCACGCTCTTCAATCAGGAAACCACGAGGTGAAGTTTTATGAAACAGAAATTTTGTCTACAACGTAAAATTATTATCCACGACTATGCAGAGAAGCCATTGAAATTTATAAGCATCATGATAATTTTAATAGAAAACAGGAGGCCATGAAACTTAGCGACATATGGACAGTAGCTCTGCAGAATCGCTAGACAATTTAATCTTTGACAAGAAGACAATCGATAGTTAAGTTTTGTCTTTCACAAGGATTATCTCTGCTTATCACGTGTTACTTCGACCACACCCCCTTTCCTACAGCACCTATGTCACTCTCGGACGTCCGACCAGTCAGTCGGCAAGACTCAGAAGAGGAGTGCCTCTGAAGATGTCCAGCGCAGTCCTGGACCAAAGGACCACGACCTCACATCCCGAAAGGTTTACCAGCAGCTATGTCATCCGGTCGGGAAAGCCTTCATTCTAGTAATCCACGACGGAAAGTAAGATTGCAGCCGGACACGAAGTACTTGAATGATGATAACAAAACCAGCGGCTGTATTTGAATCCAACGTCGTTTGTTCTTTTTAAAAGATGCTACCAGTTTCGGCACCAAATGGTGTCATCTTCAGCCCCTGCATATGGGAACACACATAACATGATAGAAGAGTATGACAGCACGGACAACATAAATCACTGTTTATGACTAAAAGGGGATAAATCATATCGTAAAATTACATTTTTTTCATTCTTTTTAATACACCGATGATGTAATGGACTTGAGGGGAATACACACGTACAATGAGTTACACCAGAAAAGCGATTGCAGTCACATACATATCTCACTTGAACACCTACAAGTATGAGATATATCAGCAATGAAAAAGAAAACGGAACAAACTAATGATATAATACGAAGTGGCCGGAGAGGACAGATGCAACACAAACCTAATGAACAATCGTTCGCTGGGAAATACGAACCCACTGACGTACCAACATATACTCTAACACCCCAAAAACAAACAATGTAAAACACGGCCTAAAACCTGGTGTACAAATAGACACATGCTCCAGTGATATTACTCTACAGCGATCCAGTCATAGCTCTAATGACCACGACACAGGCTTAGCAAATCTGTAACTTATCTATGTGAAAGAGACTGGATGCAATAACTTCAAAGAAACAACGAAGCATATCACTAAAGTTCCTACTAATTCTAAGAAATCTACCGGGCATGAAACGAAACATTAGTAGCAGCTACCGTTAATACGTACCCACAGGATTAAAAGTAGTATAAATGATATATGTCAACAAACTATTTCCGAGGAACATCCCGTGCGGCAAATCCGCTATGTGCGTGTAACAATAGGATATAAAGAGTAACATAGTAAAACTCAGTCAGTAAAACGAGTAGCCACATACGTGCAACTACACATACCGGGTTATGAACTTAGAAATGCACATATGGAAAACCAGCAGAATAAAACTAAGAACATGTACGTATTAATGCACAACAAAGGGACAACGAACGCCGAAGATTCCATAACAATGGGAACCTCGGTAATAACTTTCACGTCGGCCGCTGTGAGCGAGCGGTTCTAGGCGCTTCAGTCCAGAACCGTGCTGCTGCTACGGTCGCAGGTTCAAATCCTGCCTAGTGCATGGATGTGTGTGATGTCCTTAGGTTAGTAAGGTTTAAGTAGTTCTAAGTCTAGGGGACTGATGACCTCAGATGTTAAGTCCCATAGTGCTTAGAATCATTTGAACCATTTGAATAACTTTCGCAAACGTGACAAACGTTGAGGGCATCCACATATGTTCTAGACGAAAAACATAATTTATGTCTTAAAATTCTGCACACCTAAACTACACTGTTTTAGCGATACATCAGTGTAACGAAACTGTGCTCCCAAAAAGCGCTTTGTACTGAGAAAATTGACTCTGAACCCACTCTCAGTTACTAATGAACCCGATACAATCGTACAGTCAAAACAAAAATAAAGTGGCTGTTGAAGTCATTTATTACATAGCATTTTATCAACAGCAACAAAGTCACAATCGAACACAGCACAAACATAAAGTAATGAAAAAAATGGCTCTGAGCACTATGGGACTTAACATCTATGGTCATCAGTCCCTTGAACTTAGAACTACTTAAACCTAACTAACCTAAGGACATCACACAACACCCAGTCATCACGAGGCAGAGAAAATCCCAGACCCCGCCCGGAATCGAACCCGGGAACCCGGGCGTGGGAAGCGAGAACGCTACCGCACGGCCACGAGCTGCGGACATAACGTAATGAAATAGCCAGCAAACCACATGCTCACGCCACTTAAAAACAGGAAGTGTTCGTTCAGTATTCAGACCGAACGGTGCACTCAAACATAAAAAAGACACAAGCCGGGAACGGCAACCCCTAGGAGACACATACGTACTAACAACACAGAACGATGAAACATTTGAATGCCTGCACAGTAGCAAATGCTACACATCCGGTCATCCGAAGTAACAACGGAACTGTACATGCGGAAAATATAGTGACATCGCCTAGTGCAAGGAATTGCTCACAACACAATACTTCGTGACTACCATCAACCCAGAAGCATTCGAAAATGAGAGACCAGCAGTATGGGACATGGATAGTGCAGTGCGACAAAACAGGAGGCTATACGTACACATACACCTCATCTAACAAGAGGAGGCCACCAATTGTGAAATTCAGATTCGATTCATACTGCGCATAATAAAAGCTCATGGCCAGAGGTGTAATGTGGCAAAGCACCAAGATGCACTTCTCAGCCGTTGTCGAGAAAATTGACAGTTAAAAGAAACCTTTGCGGTGAAATACTCTCGACGATTAATAATTTTCTACAGCGTCGTGGGGCAGCGGTAAGCGCTCGGGTTCGTAATCCGAAGGTCGCCGGATCGAATCTCGCGCCATGAAATTTTTTTTATTATTATTTTTTTGTAATTCATATATATATATATATATATATATATATATATATATAAAGTATTAATGAATTGCTTATGCATGTTGGTGAAGGCGGATCGGTCTCCAATTGTACCGCCTCCATTTTTCCGTTTTTTTTAACAGGGTGTACCAAAGCTCTACCGTCCGCACTGATTTTCGACAATGTTATAAGTTGCGCTAGGGACCGTATCTACCTTCTTTCGAAGTCAGCAGGTAACTACGCTGTTATGCGGCGGCTCGTTTCGGCCCATTCAACATCTGTCATTCAAGTGTAACGAGCGAGTAACGGAGTTTATATTTCATACCTGCCACAGCAAATTTGTGTTCGTGGGGTCTCTATACTAATTCGAACGTTTGACTTACGCTATACGTATTCGTTTCGGAATATCGTTTCTACGTCTTCCGTTAACTATACGTGGTTAACATTATGAAGACAATTAATAACATTTGTGAAATACAACTTTGTTTGCGGAAAACATAATGATATTCGAAGTCACCAGTTTTTCCACGACAAACGACTTTCAACAACATATTATATGTATAATTGTTGCAACTGATTGCCGGGAATTATATATATATATATATATATATATATATATATATATATATATATATATGAATTATGAAAAACAAATACTAAAAAAAAACTGTGTAGGGCGAGATTCGATCCGGCGACCTTCGGATTACGAACCCGAGCGCTTACCGCTGCGCCACGACGCTGTATAGAATTATTAATCGCAGAGAGTATTTCACCGCAACGGTTTCTTTTAATTGTCGATTTTCTCGACAACGGCTGAGAAGTGCATCTTGGTGCTTTGCCACATTACACCTCTGGCCATGAGCTTTTATTATGCGCAGAATGAATCGAATCCGAATTTCACAATTGGCGGGCTCCCCTTGTAAGACTCAGGAAGCACAAACGTAGCCACAAGCAAAAACGTAGTAATCACCGCTATTGGGACAACTGTAAAACACAGTAAAAGTAACAGCCATAGCTGTACGGCTACACAATGCAAATCGCACTATTTGAAATTTGGATTGAAATACAGCTTCTGGTTTTGTTATCATTATTCAAGCACTGTTTTTTTTCCGGCCAACTACGACTGAAAATATGCGGAATTTGTTGTAGGACATCGCAGTATATTCCATCTCCAGTCTCTATAGTATCATGAGGCTCTTATAGGTGGTGGCAACGTTCATAGTCTTCAAAATGGCTGCTGTAACGGAAGCACGTTCCAGACACAGAGATGCCACGGAATTTCTTTCTGTAGGCGCTTGAAAATGTTCTCAGGCGCCTGTAGAATGTCAGTGGAGTTTTGTCAGTGATCAAAAGCAGCGCGAGTCGTTGGTCGTGGCGGCTGTCATCACCGCAACATCGTCACGCAAACCGACACGATCTCCCACGTGCCGGCCGCCCACACAAAGCTGTGACTCCTCCAATGTGGAACGTGCGGACACTCTCATTCGAGGTGATCGACGGATTAATATCGATCACCTCGCTCCGTTGGTAGTCTCTGTTGGTAGTGCTGACACATTCCACAATCAGATGGCATGCGCAGAGGTGTGTGGCTGCTGGATCCCTCACCGCCTAACACAAGAGTTCCATCTGTTTAGTCCAATGAAGGATACAATTCGCAGAAAGCAGTACTTGAATGATAGCGAGGCTATTGATGCAGCAAGACGTTGGCTCCGACGTCGACCAGTCGAGTGGTACCACGTGGGCATACAGGCCCTCCCAGTAAAGTGGCACAAACCCGTCGCATTGAACGGAGATAATGTTGAAAAACAGGGTTCTGTAGCCAAAAGAAAATGACAGTTTTGGTACATATGTCCACGTCACAAGCAAAAGCTGAAGAGATAGAGAAAGCATATGAGGACACTGAAAGCGTGATTCAGTACGCAAAAGGAGATGAAAATCTAATAGGCATAGAGGATTGAAATGCAGTTGTAGGGGAAGAAGGAGTAGAAGAAAGGATTTCTGGGGAATATGGGCTTGGTACTAGGAATGAGAGAGGAGAAAGTAACTGAATGCTGCAATAGTTATCACTTAGTAAAATGAATACTCTGTTCAAAAATTAGAAGGAAATATACTCGGAAAAGGTCGGGAGATCACATCATGGTCAGGAAGAGATTCCGTAATCAGCTATTGGATTGTAAGGCGTATCAAGGAGCAGATAAAGACTCAGATCGCAGTTTAGTAATGGTGAAGAGTAGGCTGAAATTCTAGAGACTAGTCAGGAGCAGTCAGTGGTCAAAGAAATAGAATACGGAACTGCTAAGGAATAAAGAGATATATTTGAAGTTCTCTGAGGCTATAGATGCTGCGACAATGAATAGCTCCGATGTCAGCTCACTTGATGAGGAATGGACATCTCTAAAAAAAGCTGCGCTGAGCAGTTATTCCACTAGCGTTGCGTGTCAGTGTAATGGGGTTGGAGAAAGTGAACTGGATGAAATACTTGTTGCTGGGATACGATATATACAATATTGAGATGAAAAGTTGTCTCTCGCTTCCTGCATTCCGATTGAAAGTCCGTGTCGACACACACGAAGAAGTGCCAAGAGAATTGAATGTGAAATTCTTGGAACATTGATGGCGTGATTGTCATCTACGTGATCCACGAATGCCGCCAATGTGAGGAAAGGACCTTCTTGAATGACTGAAGGAGATCTATAGTAAAAAAATCCTGATGTTGAAGAGTGAAAGAAATTTGATGTATTTTAAGGAAATATAATCTTTTCATAGTAACATTTATAGCTGGAATAATTTCTTGTTTATAAGTTTGATTGTTCACCTCTGTAACATATTATATAAAGAAATGATTCATTGTTGCTATTTCATTCTGATGAGAGATTGCTATTGTTACTAACTGTAGTACTCAGCATGAAAGCTGGACTAGCTGAAGAACTGCATCGCTCAGCTCACAAAGTTTATCTGAGAAGATCCGTTATCACAAAAGGAACTGATGATCTTCATGAAGCCGATTTTGCTGACCTGAATCCATACTGAAAATACAATTCAGGCTGTAAATATTTATTAGCAGTAATTGATGTATATTCCGAATATGCTTAGGTTGCCGTATTAAAAATTAAAACTGGCTCTGATACTGTAGATGCAATTTAAAAAATTTACAGGAAGAGTCATAGGATACTAAATCACTCACGAACAGTGTTAGGTAAGTAATATTACAATAGCCATTTCAATTTGCTGATGGAAAAACGTAAGGGTAATCACTTTTCATCTTTTCCGAGCTTTAAAGCTAAATATCATGGCGGCTGCAGTGTAACACGTGTTAAGTTCGGCTCGCGAAATTTAGTTGATTTCGAAGGTGTTCTCGCAGGTGGTGCTGTCTAGTACAAGTGGAAATCGTGTAAACAGCAGTGTTCTGTGCAGTAGTGCTATTTTTTTCTGTGCTCCGCCAATATCTTCGAGAAAATAGTAAACAGAAGAGTGAACAGCAGCGCGTCCAGCAGCGGGGAAGCCGCAGGTGCGGCGGGTCTGCTCTTGGCGGAAGGTGCGGCCGCGGCTCCCGGTATAGCGGAGCTGGTCCGCTCTGAGGTAAACGCTGCGCTTCGCGATGAAAACAATCTCGATCAGATAGTAGGCACTATATCAGATACTGTAACGGCAGCAGTATTGGCCAAAATGCGTGAAACTGTTGAGGCCAATACTGCAGAAATTACAGCACTAAAAAATTCGGTGTCTGAATACGAGAAAAAGACACGAGAGTTAGAGGTGAAACTACCTGCCGCAACAGACGAGCTAGAACAGTACCAAAGGCGAAATAGTCTACGACTGTTTGGAGTAGCAGAAAATAAGGAAGAAGACACAGACAACCTGCTTATAGAGGTTGCGCGTGAAAAATTAGGTGTTGAAGTGACCAAGGCAGACATTGACAGGAGCCATCGGGTAGGACGAAAACTACCAGGTGCTACCAAACCTCGTCCAATAATAATTAAATTTCTCTCGTACCGGAAAAGGGCAGAGATCTTTACCCAGAAGAAGAAGTTAGCAAGGACAGGGCTTACAATAAGGGAAGATCTGACACACGAACGGCTAAAGATTTTAAACAGTGCCATATCCCATTTCGGTCTTCAGAATGTGTGGACTCAGGATGGCAGAGTAATCATTAAGACAGCAGCTGGAAAGAAGACAGTCACAAACATGACAGAACTGAATAGTATTAAGTGAAGCTACTCGAGCCAAAAGTGCAAACTTAACACCATTTGAAAATTGTAACAGCCCTATACTCAGATATAGTCTTGTAACTGTATTAACTTTTCAATTATACCCATATTTGTACCTTCAACTAATTGTTTTTGTAACTGTATTAACTTTTCACTATTTTTTTGTGTCTGTAGCTCTAACCATTACTTAATTTTAGTTACTGCTAATACTTTTTTCCTTTTCTCAGTTTATTCTCTTCCATTCTGTAATAGTTCTATTGCAATTATTAGTCTCTCCTTTAGTTCATTAATCACCTATCTCTTCAGTTTAAATTGTTCATAACAAAAATCACCATTAGTATCACTTTAGCAAATATCAATCTAATTGTAGCTTCCTACGATAATCACTACCAGTATCACTTTAGTAAATTTCATTTTAATTCTAGCTTCCTACGATAATCTATTAATTATTAAGCTTACTTCTCTCTGCTGGCAGCATCGGCCTCTTAAATCACTCCCCTTTCCCTTATTTCCACCCTAACCTGTTTCAAATACGCTAATTACATTTCTCCTCTTACGACATAGGATACACAGTGACACACAGCCGTCACTATTATTGGTCATATTCTCCTTGCACCGAATACCACTAATCCATTTTCTATACTCCCACAACCTCAGGAAATCTCTTGCAGTCGCCTTTCTTTCGGCACTCGCGGAGTCACAAATAGGGCGCGCAAAATCTCGGACACCCCTGTGTTATGTCACTTGGCGGAAGCACCGGCCAGTGCCCCTCGCGGCAGGTAGTGCCTAACAAAGGGACAAACCAGTCTGCACCCTACTCCAGGCTGCTCAGCGGGACGTGTCAGAGCTTTTAGCAGCTCACTGCAACATCCAGTCTTTACCTGCACATTACGAAGAACTTAGCCTCCTCTTCAGCCAACTAAACTACCAAGTAATCCTCTTATCCAAACGTGGTTGAAACCACACATATCCACTGCATCTATTCATCTCCCAGGGTGCACATTTCTTAGGGCAGACAGATCAAAAAAGCGAGGTGGCGGGGTCGGCGCGTATATACGAACAGATCTCAAAGCGAAAGTCTTATGTACGTCAAATCCTGCTGAAGAAAAAGAGGCTGAATTCATGTTCATTGAAATCAATATACGAAGTCGGAAATTCTTGACTGGCGTCGTGTACAAGCCGCCAAAAATAAACTCAATGAGTTCCTTCCAGTCGGAATTACATTCACTCCAGTGTCAATACGAACATGTCATCGTGATGGGTGACTTGAACGTAGACCTGCTAAGAGACACTCCCTCCGTAATAAACCTAAGAAGATTGTTTAGTTGCAATAGCATGAACATTCTTCCGTTACAACCTACACACCATACGGCGCACAGTCATACTCTTATAGACGTAATCGCAACGAAAGTTGACAAAGTAAGAGATGTTGGTCAAACATCGGCCCCTGGCCTCTCAGCACATGATGTAATATTCCTGGCCTACTCTGTGCAGCCCCCAAGGATCAAATCGCGTTACATAACTTGTAGGAACATGAAACGTATTGACCTTGACGCTCTAACAGCTGATTGCTCAGAAATCTCATGGCATCAAATAATCAGAGAACCTACAATCGACGGCAAAATTAATGAACTTGGTGATAAACTCACTGCCCTCTATGACAAACATGCACCTGTGCGCACAATCCGTGTAAGGAAATCTCCTGCTCCATGGCTGACAGCTGAATTACGTCAAATGATGACTAATAGGGATGCTGCCCACAGGCGTTTCAAGGCAGATCCGAAACCCGAGCGTTTCGAAGAATACAGAAAGCTAGCGAACAGAGTGAAATAATGCATTCGCAATGCTAAAATCAGGCACGCTCGCTCCCTTGTATGCAGCGATCTGACGCCCACGACTCTATGGAAGAATCTCCGTAGCTTGGGGGTCGGAAAGGCAAAATCGGAAACTACTTTTCATGTGTCAGCTAACGAATTAAATGAATTCTTCTCTGCACCTCTGAATACCAGCACGGCTGATAATTACCGTCCACAAGAATCCCCAAACAGGATAACTAACAACGATAGCTTCCATCTAAAACATGTAACAACAAATACGGCAAGAAAAGCAATAATGAGAATCTCTTCTGATGCAATAGGCAACGACAGTATCGGTATAACCATGATTAAGAATGTTGCCGATATCTTAGTACCTGTCTTAACTGACATATTTAATTTTTCCTCGTGAACGGAATATACCCCACTGCATGGAAAAGAAGCATAATTCGACCCATCCCTAAGATCGAAAACCCGCAACTGCCTAGTGATTACCGACCAATTAGCATACTGCCTGCTGTTTCCAAAGCACTCGAATATATTGTTCATGACCAAATCACTGAACACTTGCATGAATTCAGCCTATATGACAAATTTCAATCCGGTTTCCGTAAACATCACAGCACAAACACTGCTCTAATTAAAGTAACAGCTGACCTGAAATGTGCCATCAACAATCGAAAGGCAACAATGTTGACGCTACTGGACTTCAGCAAAGCTTTTGACACTGTTAACTTTGACATATTGCTCAGAAAAATGCAACAGCTTACTTTCTCTGATAGTGCAATGAGATGGTTTGAAAGCTACTTAAAAGACAGACAGCAATGTGTTGTCTGCGTAAATGAAAAATCTTCCTGGAAACATGTTTCCTCGGGAGTGCCACAAGGATCAGTCTTAGGACCACTTTTGTTTTCTTTATATGTCAACGATATTTCGTCGGTTCTGTCCTGTAAATATCATTTCTATGCCGACGACCTCCAGCTCTACCTAAGCGTCAGACCTGAAGACATAAACACTGCAATCGCTCAGATGAATGATGATCTGTCTTCAGTAGTGACATGGGCGAAAAGCCTGGGGCTTAAACTAAATGCAAAAAAGACGCAAGTAATCTTAATAGCCCATCAGAAATTAATAAGTTCATATTTCCGCGAACGGCTACCTCCTATTCTACTCGACGGTACTCCAATACCATATCAGAAAACAGCGAAGAACTTGGGTGTCACTTTGGATGAGCATCTCAACTGGGCGGAGAATACAGTCGCAGTGTGCCGAAAGACGTCTGCTTGTCTCTATGCTCTCAAAAAGTTTCGGAACATATTTCCACAGGACTTGAAACGCCAGCTCGTGCAAGCAGTCGTTCTACCGAACCTCCACTATTGTGATGTGATTCAACAAGGCACGAGTAGTGAAAACAAAAGACGGCTAGAGCTAACCATGAATGCCTGTGTGCGTTACACCTGCAACATTCGCCGATATGATCATGTTAGTGCTCCATACACCGAGCTAAAGTGGTTGCGGCCGGACAAATTGCGTGACTACCACACTCTATGTCTACTTCACAGACTCCTCGTCGCGCAAGCACCCCAGTACCTCGCTTCAGAGATTAAAAACCTGTCATGCCTGCATAATCGAAATACGAGGTCACTCCTATTTGGTATCCTAACTGTGCCCACTCACAAAATAAAACTCCTTCTCAGTTGCCGCTGTCCGCCTCTGGAACAAACTGCCCCTTACCTTGCGCAAAATTCAATCTCCTGCTGCTTTTAAGAAGAAGTTGAAGCATTTCCTACTATCATCCTCATAAAGTTCTCCACAAAATTAATGTACCAGGCCAATCCTCTCATCTGAGATGCCTTCCCCTTCATCTATCTCTATTAGCCAGACAATCTTCTTTTCCTTTATATTTCCTTAATTATGTTTCATCATGTCTATTCTTCTCCTCCCTTCACCATGAGTCTCCCTTATACTCCCTGCTGCCAGCACTCCTATCTAAAATTTGTCTCTTCAATAATGTCTAATTATAACAGTACTTATGATCTACGAATATAAACTCTATATGTATGTATTTCTCCAGGTGTACCTTTCTAATTGTTTATTTCACTTTTTGTACTAGATGTAGTTTGACATGCCTACTAAAACGTATGAATGTAAAATTAGTAGAATGTCTGGTTAGATGTAAGAGAGGGCCTGATGGCCCTAATCTTGCCAGGTTAAATAAATCGATAAATAAATAAAATAAAATAAAAAATAAAATAAAGCTTCAGTTGTGGAACGATTCAACAGAACTTTTAAATGAAAGAAATAGGGTTCTTTTAAATTGATTGATAGGGCACAAGATCTAATAAGTCAATACAATCACACAAAACATAGAAAATTAATATGAGACTTGTTGATGTAGAATCGATATTTATTGTATAGGCTGTATACCCCTGTGAGATAAGTTGAATTTTCTTAAGATTTATTTAAAATTTCTAACTGTTTTCTTTGATTTTTACAATCTACAAAATTAGTTTCGGTCCTCGATTCAAAGCTGATGAACATCC
The DNA here is from genome assembly GCF_021461395.2 of Schistocerca americana. Classification (NCBI taxonomy): domain Eukaryota; kingdom Metazoa; phylum Arthropoda; class Insecta; order Orthoptera; family Acrididae; genus Schistocerca; species Schistocerca americana. The sequence goes on from NC_060119.1 coordinate 823,104,056, forward strand.
AACAATATATATATATTGTTTATCATGCTAACGCTTTCTTGATTAGCTGTCTTAGAACAATTATATTAACCATGCACTTAAACGTTACAATTGATATTACCGGTACCAGATGGAATACTACTTGTGTTGTCGCACTCTTGTGTCTTTATCGATATATATGGATAAATATCGATTCTACATCAAGAAAACGCAAAGTCAGTTAGTTCTTACATAGCGCTTATTAGGCATTGCAAGAATTACGAATAAAGAATACAAAGTAATTACAGCAGCACGATATATCACAAAAATGGAGGAAAACCATTGGGAAAAACACTCTGTAATATTCTAAAGAAAATGGGATCGACAATCGACATCACGAGACACGAAGGAACAGACCTTTTCTTCCATATCGGAGTTTACCATATTGGCGTTTGGAAGTTGGTCAGAAATGTGGAACGCAGCCATCACTAGATGAGCGCCGGAGCATTTACTGCCAAACTTTTAGGAAACATTCCTCACATGTACAGGAATGACATGTTTTGTATGCACATGGGTCTTGAGAAACTTTGTTTCCACGTTACATCTCATTTTCTATTTCTCTTCATAATCAAATTTATCATGGCAAACACACAGAAACAGAATGTTTTAGCGTTTCATGAAACATTTTCCCCCATGAAATCTTCAAAATACACTCTTGGTTACGTTTGGTTAGAATGTACAGCAAATTATAATTCTTCGTTTCACCACCAGTGTCTGTTGTTCTACTACAGTGGAGGTCATGTTGACATGTGACTCATTTCGTTACTTGCGTTCACATGCCACTAACTTCATTCCTCTACTAGTATCAAGAACGTAACATGAACTGCCTTCATCACAGGCTTGGTTCCCAGTACAGCGCAATGGAAGTGTACTCTAATGTGGAGTCGGCAGATACCCATTTGCTGTACGGATTTCCGGCCGTTGTGGCCGAGCGGTTCTAGGAGCTTCAGTCCGGAACCGCGCTGCTGCTACGGTCACAGGTTCGAATCCTGCCTCGGGCATGGATGTGTGGTGCCCTTAGGTTAGTTAGATATAAATAGTTCTAAGTCTAGGGGACTGATGACCTCAGATGTTAAGTCCCATAGTGCTTGGAGACATTTGAACCATTTTTTGCTGTACGGATTAGCAGATTGGCGTGGGGCTCATCGTTGGTAGCAGGAGAGATTCTCAGAACGACTGTGCCCCTACGGGAGGCCGTCTGAAGCAACTGATTTTGAGCTGGCATGGAACGGTAAGCGCACTGATCATGTCTGGGGGAGGCCTTGAAGGACGAGGACATAACCCGAAGAAACAACCCTAACGTCAGCGTAAGACAATTAGCTGCACAGAGTAATGTTGATCACACGATTGTCGAGTGCTACTTGAGAACCTGCTGTAACCGTTCCATGCACAGCGTGTGCGGGCGTGTTTAGTAGCTAATTTTCCTGCATGGTTGCACTTCTGCGAATAGTTCAGCAATATGTCATACAACAATGTGTCATCCCTCACTTTAGTTTCTAAGTAGAAGATTAATGTATCGAAGAGTTGTGGAAGCTCGTAACATGGAAATAAGCGTTTCCAGACCCATGTCCACATAACATACTTACCTCCTCATGTGTGAGAAATGTTTCCTGAAAGTGTGGCTGTACATTTTTGTTATACTGTGTGTATTAAAGCTTAAGACACAACATAAAACGAACTGTCATACGTAGCAGATTGTATCTTTTTTAAATTATAGAACTTGCTTTCATGTTTTATGGTTTATCCACAGTTAAATGAATTTACCTGTTATCGCTGGCGTTAGAGGTGACTTAACGGGGCAGTGCACAGTTTTAAAAGAGGACCACACTGGCACTTTTTATCGAATATCGTTCCTTATGTCTTCCTTAGTGGCCAGACAAACGAGGAGGCCGGTGTGCTACAGGGAGCGGTCACATGATTATACAGTGGCTACGGCAGCCCTCTCGGTAGTCAGCGCAAGCAGCTGAGTGCTTGCTTGTGGCCGTCACGTAGCTACGGCGATCCCCTCAGGTTTACGTATGCAAACAGCGTCGTCTGCCACTGCGCGTGGGACTCACTGTGTTGTAGTGGGGGCGACTCATACATTGCTTTATTTCGATTACAAAACCAGTGTGATTAATTCGGCCCTGTTTCACAAAGCTTGTCCCACAACACGTCGTACAATGCAAACAAAAAGTGAGCTGCGTGCACGTCGTTGAGAGTATTATATGTTTGTTAGTAACAAATCCAGAGTAGCTGCAGAGTCAGGAGCTTCCTTTTTCTCTGTGGGCCCTCGTCAATCCCGCTTTGAGTGTGGCTTTCAGATGTACTTTTCCTGGCTGTATTCTACGCATGTATCAGAACGCGTACAGAGAACGTTAGACGGCAAGTAGGCGCTCTGTGGGTCCTTTACATATACGGAATGTTTACAAAATGCAACTGACACTTCCAAAAAACAGCCAGTGTGGACACTGTAGAGTTAAATTGCCAGATATCAACTTAACATCCAGTCTTCTCCCTCCGCGTAAACGTTGGATATTACACGGCAATTCTACGTAAAAAATTGTAATATTTTATGCATACAAGATAATTAATGCGTAGTAGGGGAAAATATACTTCAGGTCTTCTATGATCATTATAGTGAAATGTGTGGAACATTACACAGAGCTTCGATGTCTCCATTCCGATCTGATAATACTTTGATTACAAATAGCGCCTCTCTCGAATTACGGTTTTGCATTAATTATTACAACTAGAATTTTGTGCTTTGAGACACAATATACCAATCGTTCAGACCATGCAGATATTATTGTTGATCAAGCTGTATTCTCACTAGAGTCACCTTCATAAAAGCTTAACTTACAGTGCTGGTTATAAACCTTATTCAAAGTTACTAGAAAAGGGAGGGTAGAGCTCCAGTAATTCGAGCCCCGACATTTCGAGGTTCCGTGTAATTCGAGCTGGTGTTAAGAAAATTGAAATTTTACATGAAAGTAGAGAAAAACCCGTTTTCATACTTTTCGGTATGTATGTTTTAAGCACTTTCGAATGTGTTACATTTTGAACTTTCTTTCAATTACTCATCAAAATGTGCACTGTAATAAAAATAAGGTACACTACCTTGACCTTGAGTTACAGTCTTTGAACAGCACAGTGGTATACATTCCATAGTTTCGTGACACCGACATACGGCATGTCTTGTTGCCATCATGTGAACGTAGAAGTTATTACTGTAGAAATACCCGAAGGGTTGGAGACCATATGTTTATGTCAGAGGTGACACGCATTCTGGAGATGAAGTGACACATTTTGAATTGGCAGCCGTTGATACAAGAGCGTTAGACATCGATAAGAATCTTTGCATGTACCGCTCACCTAGATGTAATGTTGACACTTTCTTCAACAAACTGAAGTTCTGGAAAGTCTCAACTTCTTGGTCCTTCTAATAATTTCTGTCATATAATAAGCCTAAAGACAGAAGAGCAGGTCTACAAAAGGATATTCTGAAAACACAAAATAAATATTTTTTCTACTGCGCTCGCAAATCACACATAGGATGAAGTGTGTATGGAAATCAGTGTAAACGTTAAGTTATCTAAATCCTGCACATTGTTTAAATTAATTTTTGAGGAGACGTTTCCAAAACCATCCACTCAAAGAGCATCAGCTAAGGAAAACCTGCGAGTACTAAAACGTTTAGCTAGACACTTAAAAGCGCTACACTAGCCCGCAGTTCAAAGATTACTATCACAAGTACAAAAAGGTGTACAGGATGAATTGTTTGCTGTAAAAAATCATTCAATGACAAAAAACTATAACGTAGAAAATAAAAGCAAAGTTGTATAGGGTGTCATATAACACGAAACTGGGAAAGATAGACACAATTGTTGTAACACATATTAATTAAGGGAGTAGTGTAATAGAATATCCTTAGAATTGGGAACTTCTGTAAATGACTGTTTCTAAGCCTTTATGGAGAAATTTCACAAAATATTTCCACAACACATGTAATATCCTCAAGCAATTACACAGAAATCAAAATGATAGTGTTTGCCGCAGCAGAACTTGAGCTCTGGAAGATAATATAGACGTTAAAGAAACAAGATGACAGCAGCCATAGACAACACATAAAGCCCATTAACGAACATAGTAAATGAGTGTAGTTGAGGTATACTTCCGGAATATCTGAAGCACACACGAGTTGCGCCCTTACTGAGGGAAGGCAATTTGCAATCAAGCTTCAAGCCGCACCCCAACGATCGGCGAGGACGTGTCTAAAGACGCCTCGGACGACGATGATACACCAACCTGACTGTCGGTCGCCATACGGCCCTACAACCAGGACTGATGGTCTGGGGTGCCATTTTTATTTTCATAGCAGGGCCCCTTTGGTTGTCATCCGCTGCAGCCTCACTGGACAGCGGTATGTCTACGATATACTACGCCCAGTTTTGTTGCCCTTTATGGCAAGCCATCCCAGGCTTGCATTTCAGAAAGATAATGTACGGCAGTATACGCCGAGAAATTCTATTGCTTGTCTTCTTGCTTGTCAAACCCTATGTTGGCGAGCAAGAACACTGGATCTGTCTTCAATTGAGAAAGTTTGGAGCATTACGGCAGGGCCTTCCAACCATCTCGGGATCTAACGTTCCAGTTGGATAGAATCTGGCGCGATACCCTCAGGAGAACATCCACCAAGTTTATCAATCAATGCCAAGCCGAATTACTATTTGCATAAGGTCCAGAGGAGGACCAGCGCTTTATTGACTTTCTCAGTTTATGAAGCCCTTTCTCTTGAATAAATCACCCAATTTTTCTGAAATTGTAATAATTTGTTTTTCCGTACAAGTGCATCAAATGTACCGATTCAGTCCCATTCGGATAATTCCTTCGTGGCGCGTGACGTTTGCTGTCTTAGAGTTTATTGTTATAAGTTATCTTGTACAAAAGGAGTAAGATCAAAATAACATTGGAGCTACTACAGTTAATAAGACAGTGACCTGATATTCTCTGTCCGACCATCTTGATTTAGATCTTCCGTCATTACCCTAAATCATTTCAAGTAAGTGCCGGTATCGTTCCTTCAGTAAGGCAACGTCCGATTACCTGTCCTGTTCTCCTAAAAGCATACTTTAATGTTCTATGTGTTTGTATATCATTGTCAAATGACTCCAGGATGACTAAATAAATACAGGGCGAGGGAAAACAATTTGACGAAAAGCGAAGGACAGAAAGACAGCATAAAATGAAGGAATTTGAGTCTAGGAACTAGAGGTCTCAATCGAATATTTACGGCGCTACGCCAGCGTGAAAACGGTGGCTAGTTTGCACATTTGTTACGACCTACTTATGTTAATTAAGTGGCGGCAAGCCTGTGTACAAGACCATACTCATTTTCATTTACTATGACGTTTTCAGGACATTTTGAAACGCGAAACATCAATCTTTCCCTATTGAACACGTTATGACACGGAAACCAACTACCGTTCGAGTACCAATCTCAATAATGTCCAGAGTATGAGGTGCATGATTTTCATCCCTCGCAGCGCCACCGTTCAGTTCCAACTATGATCACTAGGTGATCAGTCATAGTCATTATAGTCGCACACACCTGCCCAGTCACAGTGCACTTGTTGACGTGTCAACATGAGCTTGGACAAATGGAGCAGGGCATCATTAGTTTAGCTCTATTATCTAAACAACAGTATTGCTGCAGCTGCACTTCGAAAAAATCCCTGGCTGAAGGGTTGCGGAGGGTCCTCTTTCTCCACCTGCTGTGCGGAGCATGATGAAATTCGAATCAGCTGGAGAAATGGGCGTCGCTCCGGCAAGAGGCCGACGAGCGGTTGCACCACAGGTGGTTGATGAAATCGCTGTTGTTATGGCTTACAACGCTCAGCGCAGTTCCCGCTCGTCAAGCAGTGCGCGTGGTGTGTTATGACATTTGGAACATCCCGTGGTCCACTGTACGGAAGGTGCCCTGAACCGTTCTCAAATGATATCCGTATAAGGTCCATATCGTACAGCAGGTTGCGCCACATGACGCACAAAGATGTGTTGACTTCGCCCTCCACTTTCTCGCAAGTATTGAAGTTTACGAGGGCTGGCCCTGGACCATCCGACGAACAGACAAATCTCATTTTTCTTTGACGGGTGAGGTCGAGTGAGGAGATCTCATCTCCAGTCACTGTGCATGAAGTTTCTCTGTATGGTGAACGTGTCACCGTTCGGTGTGGCTCCCGGCTACTTACATCATTGGCGCGTTCTTTTCTGAACATGTTGGCGCTCAGTGACCAAAGACGTGCAGTGTAAATGGCTAGTGTTGCTGCGATATGCTTCGCCAGCATATCATACCTGCCCTACAGGAGAGAGACGCATTGAATTCGACAGTTTTCATGCAATGTGGGGTCCCACCGCACATCTCTCGTGGAGGCCACCTGCTTCTCCGAAATACATTTGGAAACGATCGAATTATCGGTGGAACATTTCCAAAGTCTTGGCCGGCACGATCACCTGATCTCACTGGCTGTGATTTGTAGTTGTGGGGCTACTTGAAGGACAAGGTTTACCAGGGGAACATTCACGCGAGCCGATCTGAAGCGCAGCATATCAAGAGATGAAGCCAGCATACCTACGGACTTGCTTCTTTCTGTTGTGCAGGATGAAATTCTGTGCTTTCAGATTCTTCTGGACACTTATGGGCGCCATACTGAGCCCCTTTTGTAACAGTAATGGTAACGGTATGCAACAGTATGGCGTACCGTTAAGCACATTAAAAGTGTTTCAATGAAATTGATTTTGCATTGCATCTCTTACTCATGTCAAGACATTAATGCTACCAAGTTTGTTTTCATCGTGACGACTGATTAGTCCAAACATTCTGTTTATGTATACATTTTCAGTGAACTGCATTTCATTTTGAGTAATGACGTCCATATGTCACATTTCAGTTAGGTTCGTGTAGGTCCGAAAATATGCAACTGCGATCCCCAGTTCCTATACTCAGATTCCATTTTTTGATGCTGTCTTTGTGCCCTACACTTTTGGTCAAATTGTTTTCTACACCCTGTATAATAAAATAAAAAATCAATGAAGAGACCTCTTCGAATGGTGGCACTACTTGTGCACCGCCAGCTAAAGGTAGGTTTTTATTTTTTATGTGTAAGTAATGACATGATATATTCATCATGTCTCCAGTGGTTTAAGTAGTCTGCTGGGTGACTGTTGGACACAGAACAGATTTTTAAATACGTTTTTTAATTTCCTGCGTATTGTTTGCGCCATAATAGCAGCTACGTATGTGACAATCACAGTGGTATACCTCATTGGAGTTCAGAAAAGAACCTGTGGAATAAAAATAATTGACTATGGGAATTTTTGTGCCTTTGTTGTGTGTGGATGATATATTGGCCAGAAGTTTATGGCACTCACCACGGTGTGACAATTGGTTAAGACAGAGGAAAAATTATGCCTCGAGCTCAATGTCTTAGAAAGATTGACAACATTTTTATTCAATCACTTCTTAACAATCTCTTTGGCACACAAACATTTACATCTTGTAAAGTACAATCTCGATGATCCAATGGTCACTGCAGTCGTAACTGACGATGTCACGGATCGAACATTGACGTCTGCTGCGGACCTCAAGTTGTGTGCCACTGTGTTCTTCACAACGTCTGTGTTTGCCACAAATGGTTCAAATGGCTCTGAGCACTATGGGACGTAACATCTGAGGTCTTCAGTCTCCTAGACTTAAGCCTACTTAAGCCTAACTAACCTAAGAACATCACACACATCCAAACCCGAGGCAGGATTCGAACCTGCGACCGTAGCAGCAGCGAGGTTCAGGACTGAAGTGCCTAGAACCACTCGGCCACAACGGCCGGCTTGTCTGCCAGATATCGACGGCTATTCTGCTCTACAGAGCATTCATGCCTTCATGCCATGATGACACGTGGAATTACAACTTATTGTTGGCTGCTGGTTTCACCGTCCTTCAAGCACTTTTTGTAGATGCTCTTGACAGTAGCAGACGAGCAGCCGACCAATACCGCCGTTTTAGAGATTCTCGTTCAGTGACAATGGGTCATAACGATCTGTGAATCCCGCAGGGTAGTGGTCATAACGCTTTGGCTGATCAGAGCAAATAGTATTCATGATACAATGGCTAAATATTTATAACTTGGAAATTGCTTTTCGACATTGTTCTTCTTCAGCCTTCATAGTGCTCAGAACCATGGACATATGTGTTAAGTGAACAGTTTTGACCCAGTGGCCGCATATTACCTTGCAGTTCCTTGATATATCGTGTCAGTTGCCTAGATCTTGACAGACTGTCTCTTATTTGAACTATTTTCACTAACGGGCTTCACCCCGCCCCACTCACCCCCGTCCCTACCGCCAATTCGCCCGTCACCATTACACACACACACACACACACACACACACACACACACACACACACTGACGGAGAAGGTTATGCGCATGCGTGTATCAGTATTCGAGCTTTTATTTATACATCTTTGAGAGACTTTCGGTAACATGCATAAGTTGAAGTGACGATCAGATCCCATTCGTACATTGACTGTAAGCTTGGGAGTTCCTTGGTTCAAGTCCTGACACTTTTCTGTTACTTAAACTCTCGTCTCATTTAACGTGAAAGTTTTTTGGGTATCGTACCGAGTCAACATTATTACTGAGGGATCAACGTTGCGGTCAAGGTTACGGTGGCCGTCTTCTGCGTCACTGTAACACAGTGACCGAAGCACTGGATTCATCAGTAAAACTTTGTAAATCTACATTTACAATGTGATGGGGTAAAATACGCAGAAAACTTTTCTGTTAATCGACTGTGATTAATAATTGTGTTACTGGAGATCGCCCTAAGGACAACTCTTGCATCACATTTTTTTCTCAGTTTGGGAAAACACCGCATTTAGTGCTAAGACAAACATCGATCATCTCATTTGGATCACAATGCACAGGACGGTTTACTGGGAACATGTAGCAGGCGTGAGGCTACTTTGTTTGGGCAGTCAGCTGCACCACAGTAATCTGTAGTTTGGCTTTCAAACACAAGCATTATTCAATGCATTATTTACTAAACCATTTATCCCTTATACTGTTTGTCTTTACAGTTTTAGTAAGGGGGTGTTTAAATAACTACATTAAACTAAGGAACGGTTATTTTTCATGGGGGTTGTCTCGCAAAGCTGAAATAGCAGCCGAGCCGAATAGCATAGTGTGGCTGTAGAAGGTTTGACGAATAGTTAGCCCACTTTGAAAGAATTTTATGCTGGCGAATTTAAAACTGTAGTGCGTACATGTGACTCGTAACACTAAATAGAGAGGTAATGATCACCATTCGACAGCAGTATCAGAAATCCTCAGACGAAAACGTAGTTATCTAAAAAAGTATTGATCGCTGTATTAACACATCTTCTCTTCATTTTTGTTTCCCGTTTGCTCTACGACAGAAAACAGATATTTCACAGGCCTTAAACCATAAATAAAAGGAGAACTTCTCCGTGCTACGAACAATGTTCATTTGAGGTACACTGAGCAGAGAAAAATCTACAGATATGAATTTTTAACGTTGAATTAACGTGGTAGCGCGCTTTTCTGGAACAGAACACCCGTAAACCTGTCTCTGAAATGAAGATTTAGTGGAGACGAGAAACATTTCTCATCTGGGAAAAATGGGTGGAAGGAGAAACCGTAATCCATACGTTCGTAGCGTTTGTCTGTAGCAACGCAAGGTTTCGTCTTCCTACATGGTGGACTGCATGAGTTACTTAAGCGACATTTTGGATAAAGGTTATTCGACGTAGCGTAGCAGGAAAACATTCCTTAGTCTCGCTTTATATTGTTTCTTGATTTACATAAGGAAAACACTGAAAACAATGGAACAATGGCACCATCGCTTGTATCGGTCACGGTTTCAAGACGAGGAGACGCATCTGCTTCCGATTATGAACCGATGGAAGCCCATGGTTTCTACAGTATGAATGATCAATGGAGGGAGTAGTTGGTGCAGTAGGGCATCTTTGGTGATGTTAAGACTAAGGATAGTATCAAAGAGCCACGACTTCATGCCAATTCTAAGCTACGATTATCCCTCAGAGTCCTTACCGCAATGGTTACTCTTTCTGAAACGTGGTATTTTTTGTATTATAATTCATGCATTCATGGTTTACATGCGGTGCAGTGGCGTGTGGCGGATATTGACAGGAAAGAAATAAACTCCAAGAAACTAGTGTAGACAAAGTTTCCCACAACTAGCATAAACCGTGTTAGTGAAACGTATTCAACAAATTTGTAACGTTTACAGTTCGCTGCCATTTCGTGGCCGTAAGACTCCGTAAACAGAGAAAAGGTCTCAAACTTCTCTTACAAGATCTGCTGCGAAAAATGAAGATACTTTACTATAGTGGTAAGCTCGAGAGACGTGTAAGTTCGCTTTTCAAGTGTTGTCTCCATAATTCAGAGAAATTATGTCCTTATTTAAACAGACTTCAGAGATATTGACATTGTACCAAAATTTTCCACAAATAAAATGAAGTAAAGAAATATAAAGGAAAGAAATATAGAGGAAATAAAAATAAAGGAAACAAAAAATTATTTATCTTTTGGACAGAAATATTGAGAGAACGTTAACGCTGACCTGATCTTTTGTTTAGACTCTGTATTGGAAAGAAAAATTATAGTCTTCGTATTACTCTGTTTAAGTGAAAACCGAAGGAGAGTTATTTTCTCAAATTGTTACTACATAACGTTCATACTCCACAGCAAAATATTGCAGTAGCTGTTTATGTCTAAACCCGCTGTCCGTTTACAATAATTTATGAACAGTCATAGTGAATGTATCCAGTGGTTGTGTGCGGCCTTATAGATGGAAACAGGATAACTGCAGTTTAGGTAAGGTATCGTAGCAAAGGAAAATCGTATTTCATAGCTACCAAATCTTCATCTCGGTATCATTCACCTCGCATGGTACCAAGAAATCACTACACATAAAATAAGGAACAACTACCTTAGAAGTGCATAGTTCTTTGACTCGAGAATCAGATAATTCACCCTCTTACAAGCGGACCTACAGTGTAAGCATTCCTCATGTAATCGCCGTTTCTCAAGCTTTCTAGTTCACCGAAACTTGATGCTGGAGTACCAATGAAACAACGACGAGAGGTAAAACCTTCTCGTAGTTTAGCTTTCATATCAGATGGCGCTCTGAAAATCGAGTATTACCGGTATAGCCGTAGGACTCGGAGAATAGGCACTTCTGTACCAGTCCTCATTAAAGAAGGAGCTAGAATTTCAAGTTTGAATATTTGCTTCATCATCAGTGTTAACTGCTCTGCGCTGTAATTTATTTTCATTTGCGTTGGCTTTTGGTGTACATACCACGTAGTCATGTTACGCAGTTGCTAATAAAGTAGCAGAACATCAGGAAAATGACTTTTTTGTGATTGTCTTATTCTATCAAGCATCGACGAAGCATTTCGCTGAAACAAATCTTTAAAAGTGTATGCGGAGCACATATTAGCTGCTAACAGGTTCGTAAAAATACATCGTGAGTAAAGAGAACAAGCAGTGTAGTCATATTTCTGGGTACATCAAGGAAAAGGACAGTACGAGTACAATATACCGTTCTGGAAGGTTATCGCGACGTTATCTACTAGTTGTACGACGCTTTTTTTTTGTAACAGTTGTGGATTAAGCGATGTGTAAATACGGAATTATTACATGACGTACAATCCATAGCGTGGTGGAAAAGATCTCTATGGCAATGGACACTCAATTTTACATTCAGGTTCCAATATCTAATAAAATCCGCGAGGATTATGTGTTAATATTGCATTTACAGATGTACGTACAACACAGAAGAAAGCCTTGAACATACCGGATGGGTCATACAGAAGATAGAAATAGCGATGAAGTACACACGAAAATAGCTTTGTTCAACTCTTAAAATAGCTACGCTGAACGTGGGACAGCATCAGGTAAGGATTAAGTTTTATAAAAAAATATTGAATAACATAAACACAGAAAGAGAAACGAAGAGAAAATCCAAGGAACAAGTATGGTCGAATTTTTTTCTTGTGAAATAGTGCAATAAAAAGTCGACTTAGTATCTGTTGGGGGAAAAAAACGTTGTAACGCCAAAAGTTTAGTTACAGCCAAAGTAATGTTCGAATAGAGACTGCAGGAGGACACGAGATAACTCAGAAAATATTTCTAGCTCTAAATGCAGAAAAATGTAGTTAATGCAGGTGAATAGGAAAAACAAATTCGTAATATTCGGATGCGGCATTAGTAGTATGCTGCGTAACACAGTGACTTCGATTAAATACCTGGGCATAACGTTGCAAAGCAATAAGAACTGGAAGGCATCGAAGCAGTTCAGCGGTGTGCTGATAGCTTTGTTACTGGCAGGATCGAAAAGCACGGAAGTATTATGGAGATCCTTTGGGAGCTCAAATAGGAATCCCTGGATAACTAGAACAATGAAAAAAAATATCCATCACGAAACTTCCAGGTAGATTAAAACTGTGTGCCGGACCGAGACTCGAACTCGGGACACACAGTTTTAATCTGCCAGGAAGTTTCATATCAACGCACACTCCGCTGCAGAGTGAAAATCTTATTCTGGGAATATCTATCACATTTGGCAGACGCCCAGAACATCCTGATCAAAAATATTGTTCTGTATTTAAACGATAAATTACCATTACTAATAATGACAAACTTTCGTGTCCAACCAGCCGCTGTGGCCGAGCGGTTCTAGGCGCTTCAGTCCGGGACTGCGCTGCTGCTACTGTCGCAGGTTCAAATCCTCCCTCGTGCATGGATGTGTGTGATGTGCTTAGGTTACTTAGGTTTAAGTAGTTATACGTCTAGGAGACTGATTTGAACCATTTTTCGTGTCAAAGTAGGGTACAGTCTAACACCAGTAATTTTTAACACTTGTTTGGACAAAGCCTAGTATTCACGCTGCATTCGCATTGCTTTAATCTTTTCGCTTTATGGAAATGGTGGCAAAATTTTGGCATCCAAAAAACGTACACTTCAAAAAATTGTTAGGACGAAGGATCTGGAAATTGGTAAAATAGGCAGTTTGGTAGGACGCTAAATCTGTAAATTGGTTAATTGGTTGTATAACTGGTAAACTGGCGTCACGATACGATACATACGCCACATACGCCGCAATAACACGTCATTTACGCTAGATATGCGCTCAGCTGCGTCCAAATACAGTGTTCAACACAGCACTTACGTCATACATAAGTCGTATACACGCTACGGTAAGATGCTTTGACAGTATAAAATAGTGACGTCGTAGCATAGTCTGTAAAAATGTTAGTTATGTGGCGCCAAATTTGAAACTGGTAAAATGGTGCGTAAAACTGGAAATTTGGTTGGATGCAAATTCGCAAATCCGTAAAACTGGTAGAATAGACCAAAATGCTAATACGCCAACCAAAAACAAAGTAGGCATATGTGTAAAAGTATCCATTCTTGCGAATGTGCATTTACATTAAATATTCTAATGCTGTGCGTTAATGATTGCTGAATCACAGGAGTCCATACGCGGTATAGTGAAAAGGAGAGTTTAAAAAAATAGTGAGATGAGCTACTTTGACACTGAATTGTATGTGACGAAGTAGCACACGGCGCAAAAAAATAAATGGTTGTAAATGTGAACGCAAGATACTGTGAATTCTATAAAAATGTCAGTCCTCTAGGCGAATAGCTTGTGACTAAACCGTAAAAAATTGTAATCTATTTTACCGTAATTAACAGTTTTCGTATCTAGAAGTAAAGTATAGGACATATTTTTATAAGCAGTTGACAAATAATGAGATCATGTAACGCATTTATATTAAATATCTGGGTGCTATGAATATGAAATATCGATCAAGTATGATAGACTATTTGTCCGACATAATATCTCTACAAAGCAATAGCGTTTTTGCTACACACTTGCATTTCTACCGAGTCAGTGATGTGTTGACTAAATATTTTTGCAAGACCCAGCTAGTCAGCCGAAAATTTTGCCTACTGCCCTATGTAAACCAGCACCTACATCACCTACCAATTATTATACAGGGTGATTCAAAAAGAATACCACAACTTTAAAAATGTGTATTTAATGAAAGAAACATAATATAACCTTCTGTTATACATCATTACAAAGAGTATTTAAAAAGGTCTTTTTTCACTCAAAAACAAGTTCAGAGATGTTCAATATGGCCCCCTCCAGACACACGAGCAATATCAACCCGATACTCCAACTCGTTCCACACTCTCTGTAGCATATCAGGCGTAACAGTTTGGATAGCTGCTGTTATTTCTCGTTTCAAATCATCAATGGTGGCTGGGAGAGGTGGCCGAAACACCATATCCTTAACATACCCCCATAAGAAAAAATCGCAGGGGGTAAGATCAGGGCTTCTTGGAGGCCAGTGATGAAGTGCTCTGTCACGGGCTGCCTGGCGGCCGTTCCATCGCCTCGGGTAGTTGACGTTCAGGTAGTTACGGACAGATAAGTGCCAATGTGGTGGCGCTCCATCCTGCTGAAATATGAATTGTTGTGCTTCTTGTTCGAGCTGAGGGAACAGCCAATTCTCAAACATCTCCAGATACTGTAGTCTAGTTACAGTAGCACATTCGAAGAAAAAGGGACCAAAAACTTTATTGGCTGAAATGGCGAACAAATGTACAACTAAATGAAACTTTATAGCTCCCTTAATTCGCCGACAGATAGTGCTTAGCTCTGCCTTTTGTCGTTGCAGAGTTTTAAATTCCTAAAGTTGTGGTATTCTTTTTGAATCACCCTGTATTAATGCAGCAGGAGAAACATTTTTTTACCACAATACCGTCAAGCAATATTTTTTCGTAGTTCTCAAGAAAATAAAAGAACCGATGTATCAAACACAAAATATTCTCTACCTGTCTGTAGTATCAGCATATGGCTGATTATTTCGCGTGCTGAGCTTACTTTTATATCTGCAATATTTTCTCTGGATGATACTGTAGTAGTGCACTGCAGTTGTACAGAAAATTACGTTAACATATCCACATGTTACCCTTGTCAAGTGTGACCAGCGATACAGAGTTCTGGAATAGACCAAAATGAGTTAAAGTATTGTAGAATTAACTGCCTGACGTTAAGGAACACATATCCTTTTGAGTCATTGCATGGCTACCTCCTAAAAGATTACGAACACTGTCTCAGTTATAATATGCTCTAGTAGGAAAGACAAACATTTACTTCTCAGCAGAGTCGATTTGTTGTCTGTAAGCCCTACAAAGCCTGATTACTACCCATCTTTTACATCCTCGCGCAGAAAAATGAAACCTATGGGAAAAAGATATTACCTGTATCTACAACGGGAGTAGCCGTGTCGCACGCTGCTGACGTAATGATCACCATGGATGACGAAATTTCCAGCTGAGCCACCAACTGTAGATGGCCTTGTGGCCTTTCAGATGAGTAAGAACAAAACGTCAGTTAAGATTTCATTTTCTTTCCCGGAGTACTGCAATAATGTGTGTCTTGCACCCATGTATGTGTGAGCATCACATCTTAACATCTTCCTGTAAATTAAGATAGAGAGAGACTGTGCGGCATTTCACGAAGTCCTGTCTCTCCCACCTGTCGCATCTCGCCAGGCATGCTACACGCACACAGGATTATCACCAGCCTTGACAGCACGTGTCAAACACAATGCACAGCCGGTATGCATCTTGACCCATTGTACTCTCCATCCAATTTAGAAATGTGTAACACACAAATTATGAATCTTGGAAGACTAATATCAGAATTAAATCCACTGCTCGAATCAAAGCCTTTGATATACACGTGATGTGGAGAATTGTAGTTTGTGGTATGCTTTTGTGGTAGCGCTGCATCTTAACTCCTAAAAAACACGAGGAATGTTTGACATGTATGCAGAATTAGCTGGTGTTTCAGTCTGATAATTATTTGTACATATACATACGCAAATAATGGACTAGTTTACCGCCCCCACTGTAAAATGGGCTTCCATTACATTACACAGTGATAATTAGACCCTACATCTATTAATCCTATCTGGTAAGTGCCCTTGCTGACGAACAAATCCCGTATTTTGCGCATAACTCACCACGAAAATCCGAAACGCTTTATGCTGGTGATAAATAATTTGAATCTAACATGACGACTAATCAGGAGTATTTTTTACGAACACATATTGACACTACACTGTAGGAAGTACTGCAACCGGCCACAAGTTTTCTTGGAGTGATTTTACTTTACCATTACTGGTTTCGGACCTGGGCCCATTTTCACAATGTGGTAATGACTTCTTTCAAGCTTTGTATTTGTGTCTTCCTGAAAATCCCTACTTTACATATTAGAGGATTGGTCTTCTTTTACAATGCATACTGATTCATGACCTCAACTGTTAATGGACCAGACTTGCAAGAAGTCAACGCTACCATCTGACGATGGGCTCAGGCCCGAAACCAGTTATAGTTTAATAAAATCAGTTCAAGAAAACTTGTGGCTAGCTGCAGTATTTCCTACAGTGTAAATTGCGAAAACAGCTGTGGTATTCTCCAACCCAGATGGATAATATAATGTTGACATTAGCACAGCGTGGTGTAACTGCAGCACATTTACGGATACAATATTATCTGTTGTAGGACTAAGCTGACTCATCAAGAAGTGATGTGATGGTCATGTGACCAGCTTGTATACCTTTAATAGGTAATGCGTTAAATCTGTTCGACGCATTGACTCCTTTAGGGATATATTTGCCAGCAAGACAGTCAGCTCTGTAGAGATGTACAGATATTCTTTACATTCCCATACTTATTGCCATGGAGACAATAACTCGTAATAGATTTTGTACTTATTCTTAACACTAGCAAAGAAAACTGCATGGTAGGTATTACTTTTGCGCTGCATAGTAACTGGAAATACCCGTGCAATGGCGTACTGATAGTAAATTCCGGAGTCATGACTGTTTAGTGCATTACGCGACACACAAAAGATCTGTTTATAAAGCCCAATTTAAATATGTATCTGCTCAAAATGAATTTTCTGCATTGCATCTAAATGCGCTAGACCAGATATATCTAGCAACATAACAACTGTTTGCAATGTTTAAAACCGATGGAATAATAGCTTCTACAGGAAATTCTCTTGCAAAACTTCTTAATTTAAAATTATGCATGTCTATACAATGCTGGAAGTGAAAGCAGTTCACAGCAGCCTGCTGTCGTATTCCAATGTATACAATAAAATGCCGAGCTGTGAGTTGTTTGACAGTGTAGTGTATTTTGTCGAATGGGCTAAGAAGTCACTAAGCACGGTTAATATGTCACGTATACGAAAAACTGCAAATGAAGGACATCGAGGTCAAGAAACGAAGAAACTGGCGTATAAGGCAAATGAAACTAAGATAAAGGAAGAATATAAACTTCAATTTTGGAAGAAGAGGAGGAGGAGATTAGTGTTTAACGTCCCGTAGACAACGAGGTCATTAGAGACGGAGCGCAAGCTCGGGTGAGGGAAGGATGGGGAAGGAAATCGGCCGTGCCCTCTCAAAGGAACCATCCCGGCATTTGCCTGAAACGATTTAGGGAAATCACGGAAAACCTAAATCAGGATGGCCGGAGACGGGATTGAACCGTCGTCCTCCCGAATGCCAGTCCAGTGTGCTAACCACTGCGCCACCTCGCTCGGTTTTGGAAGAAGAAGAAGGTATTGGACATCCATAAGTAAGGTTTACATATTGCTTTAAAGACAGGGAATAGAGGAATCTGGCTACAACTGAGGAATATAAGATACTGTATTAGCTGTAAATAGATGTTCGAAGCTCCAAGCAGAAATATTGAGCCATGCTGCCTCTATAGCCGTCCGTAATTCCGAAAGTGTTGCTTGTACAGGATTTTGGCACGAAATGACCTCTCGATTATGTTCCATAAATGTCCCATGGGACTCATGTCGGGCGTTACTGGTGGCCAAACCATTTGACTGAATTGTCCTGAATGTTATTCAAACCAACTGCGAACAATTGCCCCGATGACATGGCGCATTGTCATTCATAAAAATTACATGGTTGTTTGGGAGCGTGGAGTCCATGAATGTCTGCAAATGGTCTCCAAGTAGCCTAATATAACCAATTCACTCCATGTAAACACAGCTCACACCATTATGGGGTCACCACCAGCTTGCACAGTGCCTTGATAAATTGGATCCATGGCTTCGTAGGGTCTGCGTCACACTCAAACCCGACCCGTCACCTCTTACCAACTGAAATCGAGACTCTTCTGACGGGCCAAGGATTTACAGTCGTCTAGTAGGGTGCAAGTGATGTAGTCATGTGCCCAGGAGACGTGCTGCAGGCGATGTAGTGCTGTTAGCAAAGGCGCATGCGTCGGTCGTCTGTTGTCATAGCTCTTTAACGCAGATTGTCCTAACGGATACGTTTGCTGTACGCCCCACATCGATTTCTGCGGTTATTTCACGCAGTGTTGCTTGTCTTTTAGCACTGGCAACTCTAGGCAAACGCTCTCGGTCGTTCACTGAAGGCCGCCGGCCACTGCGAAGGCCATAGTGAGAGGTCATGCCTGAAATTTGGTATCCTCGGCTGTCTCTTGACGCTGTGGATCTTGGAATACTGAATTATCTAATGATTTCCGAAACGGAATGTCCCATGCGTCTAGCTCCCACTACCATTCCACGTTTGAAGTCTGTTAATTCCTATCGTGCGTCCGTAATCACGCCGGCAGCTTTTTCATGTGTATCACCTGAGTACAAATGACAGCTTCGCCAATGTGCTGTCCTTTTATATACAAATGACAGCTCCGTCAACGAACTGTCCTTTTATACCTATTGTACGTGGTACTACCATCACCTGTTCATGTGACTACTGCCATATCAGGACTTCTGTCACTTCAGTGTATTGTTATGCATTCAAGTAGCGTTTTGGCAAACAAACGGATGCCTATCAGTTACGCCATTATAGCTGGGAACAGAATAGGTCATATGTTTGACGCTGTGCAAATACAAAGAGACAATACTTACAATGTGCTCCAATGTACTCAATGCCAATTACTTCCATGTAGTATCAATGTAGTGATGTTTACAGTGGGTGTTGGGGTACGTAAAATTGGATACATGTGTTGAAATAATTTTTGGCCACTATTTTGTTGTGTAGAATGTTAGAAATTTTGTCTCCAATTTTCAAAGTCTAATTCGTACTGCAAATGATGTAAAACTCATCTTGTTTTAACCAATTCATATTGCCACACCTCCTTTTCTACACGACTCCATCCTTGTTTGTGATGTTTTATTATTTCCTGCAGCAAGAGAAGCATCCGAAGAGTATAGGAGACAGTGAGGCAGTTTGCGATGCATTATCTTTGCCCGCCGTTATCTGTTTTTGCCTGCTGTTATTGTCTGTGGTGTACAAATACAAACACTTATTGAGAATGAGATTTCCACTCTGTGTGTGCGCTGATATGAAACTTCCTGGCAGATTAAAACTGTGTGCCGGACCGAGATTTGAAGTCGGGACCTTAGCCTTTCGCGGGCAACTGCTCTACTGGCAGACGAGGTACTGGCAGAAGTAAAGCTGTGAGGACGGGGCGTGCCTCGTGATTGGGTAGCTCAGATTTTAGAACACTTGCCCGTGAAAGGCAAAGGTCCCGAGTTCGAGTCTCGGTCCGGTACACAGTTTTAATCTGCCAGGAAGTTTCACAAACACTTATTGTTGTGCTGTTACTGCCGGAAGAACAAGAGTCTAAACTTTTCGATTGAATTATCGTTTAAAATGCGAAGACAGAGGGGCAAGGGGCCACATCTCTCATCGTGGTGTTTCGTCAGTCTTATGTTGATACTGAAAAGTTCTTGATTTGCAGGTGATGAGCAAATATTGTACTACTTGTGCTCAAAGAACGAAAACAGATGACAGGTAAAAAGAAAAATGTGGAAAATGATTACAAGATGGTTTGCAGCAAGAATTACGATAGATCTGCTGGTGACATGAAGCCGGCATAGTTAGTGTAGCATGTATATAAAAAAATAAAACCGAAAATGGAGGATATCGAAGTAGATACGAAAACGTGGATTATAAGGCGCAGACAGCTGCCATAAAGAAAGAATACAAACTGTCACATCTGGATCTGCTTAAAAAGGATGGTTCCATTGGATCTACATGCTGCAGACTTGATGTTGTACAATTAGCAACATGACAAACGTTTTCAGAGCTTAAGACCGATGATATAGCAGCTTTTAAGGGTTCTTCGTTTGGAAAAAGTTGTCAAGTCCTAAACGACTATATTAGTTCTGAAGCGACTGAGTTCCACGGCAGTCTGCTGCAGTAATCCATTCTCTGTATACTGTTAAATGCAGATCATTCACTACTCGATTTGATGTACACCCCTCATACAAGGAAGCGTACTTCTTTTTCTAGCCTCCATGCTCTACACTGGCAGACCGAAGCACGCGATGTATTTAACACGAATTCAGGTGACCTAGTCTGCCCAGATCCGCTTCCTCACGACACTGTAAATGCTGCACTCTCAATAAAGAGAATGCTGTGGCATGACTCCTGTTTCCCAAATTATGTGTATGCACAGTGATGACAGGCTGGCAGCTTCTGTGTCACAAAATACCTTCGCGCGGTCATACCTTTTGCAGGACCGTACCTTGCACCAGTGAGCATAGGTATAATTTCAGGAAATGGAATCACGTCAAACTGATTGCATTATTGATTCTGTGGCGTATGCATTTGGTGTGGAAGTGAGACAGGGTGTAGTCGGTCATCGACAGTCCTGCTACATACACACACATACACCACGCCCACGAGAGTGTAAAGCATGGAGACTAGGAAAAAGAGAACACGTTCAAGGTAAGGTGTTTGCATCAAAGGACATGTTAAATGACGATATTTTGCTGCACACAGAGAGGGCTTGTAGTGGAATGTGAAAGGCTGCTATGGACTGCTTCTGCTTCCAACATTGCATAGCCTTGTAGAGCTTTAGGTAACAGTTTTCTGCAAACAAAATAGCTATAGAGCTCTTACGGGTTTTTACGTTAAACTTCCTGGCAGATAAAAAGTTTGTTCCTAAAGCTCGTTTCACAAATGGATTTTTCAGCAAATCCACATGTGAATAGAGCCTTAGAAAGAAATTTTTTGTGAGTTCTTTAAGCAGTAAAGGCTTTCGATATTGACATTTTCGACTAGCACTTTAACATATGGCTGGTTACGATTGCTATTTGCTAGATTTCTTCACTCCCTGTGTTTATAGCAATATGTAAACCTTGCTTTGCATTTTTATTTTCGTATCCGTAACATATTAATCAAGCTGAGGGGCTTATTAAATAGCAGTGAAACTGCATAATGCTTTTAAAAACCACACAGCAGCTGCTCCATAATCTGTCCGTCAACTGACAGTACATGGAAGTGATTTGCACTGAGTACATTGGAACATGTTGTAAATACTGTAGTTTGGTCCTTGTGTAGTGTCATACACTGGATCCATTCTGTTCGCAGCTATAAGATTCTGTTTTGACGTAAATTGGCAGGCATCTATTCGTTTGGCAAACTATTATTTATATGCTCTTCCATATTTAGATGCAATGTATTTTGTTTTTAAGCAGATCCAGATCTGAAATGAGCTTTATAAACAGATTTTCCTTTCTCCTTAATGCACTAAACGGTCTCAATAATGACATTTTCGGCCAGTATTCCAGCGTATGGCTACTTGCCATTACTGTTTGAGGAGCAACTTTTAAAACGCATAATGTTGTGGAAGTAAAATTTTCGGGGGAAGCGAAACACTTATGACGCAAAAAGTATTTTACTATCCCTTTTTTTAAAATTTTGCACGAAGGATTTAGATGGGACTGACGACAAAATTGTGTTTATTAAAAGATAAATATTTTCTTTTATTTTCAACGTATGAAGGCTTTCGTGGTAGACTAAAAGCGGTTTGTTGTGATCTGTTAGACAGTATGCATTTTGATGTAAGCTATTTTAGACATAATGCATTTTGATCAGTTTGCAACTTATAGAAATGTTAATTACGTTTTATTTTTTGAAAATTAACCATTTAGTATTGAATAAACAATTGAGCACAAGAAGTAAAAACAGAAACACAAATGCGCTAGTTTTCCAATGATGATGTTCATATTATTTTTCTAAGATCCCTCTTCTATAAAATTATCAACAGTGACTTATGCAATAAGTTAGTCACATAGGAGACTGATATCCTCGGTGAAAAACTTAAGTACTTCATTTTCTCTCCAATATTTTAGAAATATCACTAGTTTTTGTCTACATCGTCTTTCTTTTCCTGTTTAATCCTGTTCAGAGATGACACTTTGGAGCTCTTTGTCACTTCACTGAAGATGTTTCCACGTCTGCCCAGTAGCAAAAAACACTTTGAAGGGTCATCGGGAAAGCAGCTGAATTGGGTTTTGATTTTCACATCAATTACCCTATCGCCAACGATATTTTTGTTCAGACGAATCCTTTTCAGGTCAGAAATCGCATTTACAGGCTTCAAATTTTTACATAGTTCATTGTAATCAAATATTACTCAATCTTTCCCGAAAGTCATTGTTTCATGCACTTCTTTATAAACTTTCTAATATGTTTTTTGATTCAACATTTCTGTAATTTTACATGTCTTTTTTATTCGGCTGAGAACTCGATCAGTGAGTAAACAGAAGTGTTCTAGTACTGGAGTGCAGTTCTTTATTATACCCCTCATATTAACAGAACTAAGTTCTTACACCTATATGTCTAACAGCCAGAATGAAAAAGAGAAGTAATTGTCTGTTGATTAAAAGGTTTCACTTCAGTCCAACTGTGTTATATTGTAGCCAAAGTTGCTAAATAAAACAAATAAAGCAAATTAATGGAGTTCGATTCATTCATACCAGAAGAAAAAATGTCATTTGTAGCATGTCAAAACTCGTTTTGAAGCTTTTAAAACGTGTCTCGACGGAATTTAGTTGCAGTAGTGTGTGGAGTCCGGCTCAGGGAATAAGTGATTGCTTGTCAAAGACAATTTTGTCCACCAGTGGACGTCATGCGTTTTGAAAAAGTGCTGCACATTTACAGTAAGTGGTAATACCTTATATTTCCAGTTGTAGCCGATTTCTCAATACCCTGTGTTTAAAATAATATGTAAACCTTACTTGCATATTTACAACAGCTTCTTCTTTTTCACTTACAGTTTATGATCTTCCCGCTTGGTAGTCCTTTTCGCCATGCACTCTAGTATTTTCGTTTCTTGATTTTAGTGTCTTCCATTTACAATTATCTTTTAAGTATACATGACATTTTAACCATACTGGCCCAACAGACCAACTGCAGACCATTTTTAAACACCTCACAGTTTGGCATATTATTGTATAAAAAGTGGCCCCAGTTGGAATGTGGCAGCAGGATGCTGTGGACCACTTCCGCTTCCAGTGTCGTACAGAGGTGCAGAGCCTCAGATTAACAATTTTCCAAACGAATTACCGTTAAAAGCTGTTACTGCATCGGTTTTAAACTCTGCAAGTGGTTGTCATCTTGATAGGTGTACAACATCAATTCTACGATATTTAGGGTAAATATTACCATAGTTTTGAATCAGATACAGAAATGTTGGAAGCTATGTAGGCATATTTTTTCGTGCGTTCTTTAAGCAGAAAAATTATCTTGATTTCCTGAGCTTGATGTCCTTCATTTCCAGTTTTCGTTTGTAGTGTAAGTAACACATCAACCGTGCTTAGGGGCATAGCAGCCCAGTAGACGAACAGTAGAAGACGCTTAAACACCACGCTGTAGTAAGTTATTTGCCACTACATGAAAGTGACTGCCACAGAGTACAGTGAAAGAAATTGTAAATACTATTTGTTGGCCTATGCACATGCTCAAACACATGATCCATTCTGTAACCAGCTATACGATTCTATTTCAGCATAAACTGGTAGCCCCCAGTGGTTTGCTAAACTGCTATTTCTATGCATACTACTAGGTGTACAATATATAGTTACCAATTTAGAAACTGGCCGTTGTGGCCGAGCGTTTCTAAGCGATTCAGTCCGGAACCGCGCTGCTGCTACAGTCGCAGGTTTGAATCCTGCCTCGGGCATGGACGTGTGTGATGTCCTTAGGTTAGTTAGGTTTAAGTAGTTCTTAGTTCTAGGGGACTGATGACATCAAATTTTAAGTCCCATAGTTCTCAGAGCCATTTTTGAACCAATTTAGAGGCGATGTAACCACCCTTTTTTAACGAGATCCAGATGGGAATGGAGCTTTATAAACAGATTTTTCTTGTGTCCCTTAAAGCAGTAAAGGGTATCGATTACGACATTTGCGACCAGTGCGTCAGTGTAAGGCTATTTCCGCATTCTATGGCAGGCAAAAGCACTATGTTCCTAGCGGTTTTCTTTGCTAGTATTATGAAAGAGGACAAAATCTAGTAAGAGTCATCGTTTCCATGACAGTAACACCTGAATTTACACTTGCATTTATTCAGACAATCCGCAACGTTTCGCGTTACGCGAAATGCATTCAGTAAAGACCTTGCCGGCTGTGTGATATCCTGGTGCTATACAGGATGCGAGTTATCCTAGAGTTCTGAAAAAAAGAGTTACACAATGATATTCTGTTACCCGTCTGGAGGTCACATTACAGTGGGTACCTCAGCTGGCAATTTTGGCAGGCAGTTCTAGGCGCTACAGTCTGGAACCGAGCGACCGCTACGGTCGCAGCTTCGAATCCTGCTTCGGGCATGGATGTGTGTGATGTCCTTAGGTTAGTTAGGTTTAATTAGTTCTAAGTTCTAGGCGACTGATGACCTCAGAAGTTAAGTCGCGTAGTGCTCAGAGCCAAGCCAATTTTGGTAGGCGAGGTGATCATGGCATCGACAGAGTGTGACAGGATGAATCACGTTGTCGATAAATGAAATTTTTTGCTGTATATATTGCTTTACTGTGCGAGGATGTAAAAGACAGGCAATGGGCATACTTTGCAGTGCTTGCAGCTGACGCATCGATTCTTTGGCGGGAAGCAAAAATTTATCTCTGTTTCTAGAACACATTTTTATGTTAAAGGCAGCCACGCAGTTACTCAAAAAGGGATGTGTTACCTTACGTCAGGCCATTCATTCTCTTATTTCCTTTACACTTGCATTTTGGCCTATTTGACCTCTTTTTATGGCTGGTCGTACTTGACACAGGTGATATGTGGACATTCTAATGTAATTTTCGGTGCACCCACATTGTAGAAGTACAATGTCTTCTTCCTCGTGTGTGCTAAATATATTACACATATGCTTCCAGATGTAATAGAACCGCATTTCGATTTCATCTTTAAGTAATTAAAACTGAAGGCAGGTAGATAATAGTTGTATTAGATACACTGGTTCTTTTTGTTACCTTACGACTATGACATAACATTGCTTGGCGGTGTTGTGTTAAACGAATATTTATACTGCTGCATTCATATAATACTTGCACAGTGGCATAGGTGCTGGTTTAGACACAGCGATAGACACAGTATTCGTCCTGACAAGCTGGAGCTTGCTAAAGTATTCAACACTTTTAGCAGTCACCGACTTGGTACAAATGCATGTTTGTAGGGAGCTGCCTAATAGAATACTATGTCGGACAAATGTTCTATGGTAAGCGATCGCTAATGTATATCCACAGGACCCAGATATTTAATACAAATGCGTTACACAGTCTCAGTATTTGTGGAGTGCATGTCCAGTGTTCTGCTGTTAGATACGAAAACCATTAATTGTGGTAAATAGGCTACCATCCTTTTAGGTTCAGTCAAGCGCAGTTCGCCTACAGGAATGACATTTTTGTAGAATTCATGCACTTCATAATTCAAAGCATCTTACATTAATAATTTTCTGTTCTTCAAATGCATAACATATAAACCATGTTTAGGGTCTTATTCCCCAGTAGGCAAACTTCATAAAAGTGTTAAACACCATACAGCAGCTGTCCATACGTTTTTCGTTAAGGGGATAGTAGTTATCACACTATATGTGCAGTGTACATTCTAATTTTTTTGTTCCCTAAAACATAAGGGATAACACCATTCAGTTAATTGTGTGAATAAATATGCATGCAAGCAACAAGAAAGACAGACAGTTGGGTATATAACTGGTCTGCATACATCTTAATAAACAGTTAAAATTTAGAACTGAAAAAATGTTGATTTTTCATGATTCCTTGATAACACAACAACCAACATTTAATTTTCATGTACTTGTACTAAATTTTATAGCTGTAATGCATAGGTAGAATACTTATTAGAATCATCAAGTCACTACTTTTGGAAATTGTTTTATAATAAATTCTGTTTCTGAACTACTTTTTGTACCATTTTTGCATCCATTAAAATTCATGACCTTAAAAGTTTTCAATGTTCTGTAGAAATACTAATGTGTGTTGTAAGCCATCACAAGCAGAGTATCCTTTAAAAATTGCAAGATCGTGCTTCAATTAGCCAAAAAGTTACGAGGAAACACATCTTGTAAATATGTGAACTGAGAAGATCAGCTTCAAAGTTTCAAAAATTCTTTACTGTGCTTCAGGATAACTTCTGTGAACTAAACTCTGCAGGTGAATATATACTAGTGGATTTTATTCCTTCCCTTCTTTATATATTAATGTCAGCCTCTTTTCGTGCTTTCCTGTCCTCTTTCGTAGATCAATCTGCCGTTTTTTGAAAGAGTTTCTTCTCTGCGTGTATTTATTCTTGAAACATTTTTTCATAATTTGCCACACAGGCAATTTAAGTCGTTCTGTAAGTTATAATCTGTCATCCATTCTATCACTAAATGTAATCACAGCAACACAAGCTGCTATCTGCACTATTCCTCTGGAAAAAGTAGTCTTTGGATATATCTTTCAAATTGTGCAACGGAATAACTCATTAGCATCGTGAGTGTATCCATCCCAACACACTTTTATTGCCTTAACAGTTAAATCGATATTGCAGATCATAAATGCGCTACTTGCTGTAGATTCCGTGGAACTGACATAAATGTTCAATTTTTCACTGTAGAAATTGGTGTGTGAAAATGATTATTAGCGTCCCACTATAAATTACTACGTCTGTTTTTTTTCGCTTGTAAGGTGCTTTCAGTGTTCCCATTTCTACATCGAAAATAATCAACTCAGAAGTCGCACTAAAACAGTTATGAAGCTAGTCTGGACACTGAAAAATACAGAAAAATTCAAGCGACAAATAGCCCTAAGGCGAAGAATTGAATGCCTAACGAGAATGACATCGCTACTACAGTGCCTTTCTGTGACACAGAAGTATGAGAAATACATGTGAAAGTAAAGCTGACAGAAAACTGAGAGTTAAGAAAAAGCTGATGGAATGGGCATGGAATTTTAAATTTCACACACATACCAACATGTAAATTCCTCAATAACTTGGCAATCAAGGAAGATTTTGTTGTTGAAATCTTCAAATGTGTGAAGGTAAAGTACGAAAGAATGTTTTGAAACAAATTTGGAAAACTGCTGTTTTTTGAGCCCAGATAACATTATAACCGTTTTAATTGATACTATGTGGAAATGACTAGCACAGAATACGGAGGAGCACACTGGGAATACTGCTCCTTGATCTTTGCAAAGGGTCAAACACATGAGCCATACTATTTTGGCGTAAACAGGCATCCATACATTCACTATAGTGCTACTTCCGTGCATGTGACTAGGTGTTCAACATCTAGACCACCATATTTAGATGCAATGTAAGCATCCTTTATTAAGCAAATTGACATGTGAATGGAGCTTTAGAAACAGATTTTCCGTGTGATACTTAATGCAGAAAACTGCTCGATTCAGAAATGTAGCTGCTTACCATTGCCATTTACATGCTACGATCTTGTATTCCCCAATTGCAGCTGGATTTCTCTATACCCTGTGTTCAAAGCAGTACGTAAACCGTGCTTGCGCATTTGCAATAGGTTTATCTTTTCCTGTTCCTCCTGCAGCGTTCATATAACGCTTGCATAGTGACGTTGGTGCTGGTTTACACACAGCAGTTTTCAGAGTGTTCTACTTGAGAGGCTGGGGGTTGCAAAAGTAGTCAGTACCTTAGCAATCACCGAACTGGTAGAGACGCATATGTATAGGGACAGCAAAAATGGGTGCTGCCTCATAGAGATATTACGTCGAACAAAGTGGTCCACAGCATCCTGCTGCCACATTCCAACTGGGGCCACTTTTTATACAATAATATGCCAAACTGTGAGGTGTTTAAAAATGGTCTGCAGTTTGTCTGCTGGGGCAATAAGACCCTAAGCATGGTTAAAATGTCATGTATACTTAAAAGATAATTGTAAATGGAAGACACTAAAATCAAGAAACGAAAATACTAGAGTGCATGGCGAAAAGGACTACCAAACGGGAAGATCATAAACTGTAAGTGAAAAAGAAGAAGCTGTTGTAAATATGCAAGTAAGGTTTACATATTATTTTAAACACAGGGTATTGAGAAATCGGCAACAACTGGAAATATAAGGTATTACCACTTACTGTAAATGTGCAGTACTTTTTCAAAACGCATGACGTCCACTGGTGGACAAAATTGTCTTTGACAAGCAATCACGTATTCCCTGAGCCGGACTCCACACACTACTGCAACTAAATTCCATCGAGACACGTTTTAAAAGCTTCAAAACGAGTTTTGACATGCTACAAATGTCATTTTGTCTTCTGGTATGATAAACGATAGGTAACGCATATTCACAGACCCAAATATTTAATAGAAATGCATCACAGTCTCCGTATTTGCAGAATGCATGAAGAAATATGCCCAGTACTGTGCTGCTAGATACGAAAAGCATTACTTTTGGTAAAATGGGCTTCCATTCTTTTAAGTTCCCTCACACGATGTTCGCGTAGACGATTGACATTTTAAGGAATTCACGCACTTCGTAATTCAGAGTTGTTGTTGCGGTCTTCAGTCCGGAGACTGGTTTGATGCGGCTCTCCATGCTGCTCTGCCCTGTACAACCCTCTTCATCTCCGAATAACTTTTGCGACCTACTCCTCCTGAATCTGCTTACTGTATTCATCTGTTGGTCTCCCTCTACGATTTTTACGCCGCACAGTACCGTCCAATACTAATTTGGTTATCTCTTGAAGTCTCAGACGATGTCCTGTCAACCAAACCCCTCTTTTGGTCAAGTTGTGCCACAAACTTCTTGTCACTCCAATTCGATTCAGTACCTCCTCCTGATCTATGTGATCAATACATCTAACGTTTATCTAATGTCAACAGTCTTCTGAAGCACCACATATCGAAAGCTTCTATTCTACTTTTGTCTAAACTATTTATCGACCATGTTTCTTCCATAATGGCCACATTCCATACATATGCCTACAGAAAAGACTTCCTAACGCTTAAATCTATATTCGATATTAACAAATTTCTCTTCTTCAGAAATGCTTTTCTTGCAATTGCCAGTCTACATTTTAGACGCTCTCCACTTCGGTCATCGTCAGTTATTTTGCTGCCCAAAGGCTGAAACTCATCTACGAATTTAAGTGTCCGTATCCTAATCTAGTCCCCTCAACATCCCCTGATTTGATTCTGCTACATTCCATTATCCTCTTTTTGCTTTTGTTGATGTTCATCTTATAATTTCCTTTCAAGACACTGTCCTTTCCGTTCAACTGCTCTTCCAAGTCCTTTGCTGTCTCTGAGAGAATTACAATGTCATTGGCCAACTTCAAAGTTTTTATTTCTTCTCCCTGAACTTTAATTCCTATCCCAAATTTTTCCTTGCTTTCTTTTACTGCTTGTTCAATTTACAAATTGAATAACAGCGGGGATAGGCTTCAACCCCTAACTCACTCCCTTCTCAACCACTATTTCCCTTACATACCGCTTAATTCTTACAACTGCTACCTGGTTTCTGTGCCGGTTTCAAATAGCCTTTCATTCCGTGTATTTTACCCCACCTTCAGAATTTCTAGGAAGTATTCCAGGTTACATTGTCAAAAACTTTCTCTATGTCTACAAATGCTATAAACGTAGGTTTGCCTTTCCTTAACCTATATTCTAAGATAAGTCGAAGGGTCAGTATTGCCTCGCGTGTTCCTGAATTTCTCCGGAATCCAAACCGATCTCTTTCGAGGTCGGATTCCACCGGTTTTTCCATTCTGCTGCAAAGAATTTGTGTTAATATTTTGCAACCATGACTTATTGAACAGATAGTCAGGAAATTTTCATTCCCATCAGCAACTGCCTTCTTTGGAATTGGAATTACTACTTTCTTATTGAAGTTTGAGGGTATTTTTCCAGTCTCATACATCTTGCACGGCAGATGAATGTCATAGACCCCAGGGCCTTGTTTCGAGTCAGCTCCTTCAGACCTCTGTCAAATTCTTCTAGCAGTATTATATCTCCCATCTCCTCTTCATCTACATCCACTTCCCTTTCTATAATATTGCCTTCAAGTTCATCTCCCTTGCATAGACTTTCTATGTACTTCTTTCATCTTTCTACTTTCCGTTCCTTGGTTAGGACTGGTTTTCCATCCGAGCCCTTGATATTCATACAGCTGCTTCTCTTTTTCCCAAATGCCTCTTTAATTTTCCAATAGGCTGCATCTTCCTTCACCTAGTGATATAAGCTTCTAAATCCTTGCATTTGTCCCCTAGGCATTCCTGCCAAGCCATTTTGCACTTACTCTCAATCTCATTTTTAGATGTTTGTATTCCGTTTCGCCTGCTTCCTTTACCGCATTTTTTAAATTTTTTTCTTTCCTGAACTAAATTGGATATCGTTTGTGTTATCCACAGATTTCCACCAGGCCTTGTATTTTTACTTATGTGATCGTCTGCTGCCTTCACTGTTTCACGTCGTAAAATCACCCATTCGTGTTCTACTGTATTCCTTTCCCCTGTTCTATCAGCTGCTGCCTAATGCTCCTTCTGAAACTCTCAACAACAACAAACTCTCTTACAACTTATCCAGGTCCCATCTCCTCAATTTCCTACCTTTCTGCAATTCCTTCCGTTTCAGTCTAGAACTCATAACCAATAAATTGTGGTCAGAGTCCACATCTGCACCAGAAATGTCTCACAATTTAAAATCTTGTTCCTAAATCTCTGTATAACCTTCCAGTATCTCCAGGTCTCTTCCACGTATACAGCCTTCATTTATAACTCTTAAACCAGGTGTTAGCGATGATTAAATTATGCTCTGTGCAAAATTCTACCAGGCAGCTTTCTCTTTCATTCCTTTCTACCACTCCATATTAACCTGCTATTTTTCGTTCTCTTCCTTTTCCTACTGTGAAATTACATTCTTCCATTACGACTAAATTTTCATCTCCTTTAACTGTCTGAATACTTTCCTTTATCATCAAACATTTCTTTAATCTCTCCATCATCTGCGGAACTAATTGGCTTATATACTTGTATTACTGTGGTATGAGTGGGCTTTGTGTCTCTTTTGGCTACAATGAGGCGTTCGCTTTGCTGTCCATAGTAGCTTACCTGCATTCCTATTATCTTACATTCTTTATTCATCCTACCCCTGCGTTACTCCTATTTGATTTTGTATTTATTCATCTGATCAGAAGTCCTGTTCATCATGCCACAGAATCTCACTAATTCCCACTATATCTAACTTCAACCTGTCAATTTCCATTTTTAAATTTTCTAAGCTACCTGCCCGATTAAGGGATGTAACATTCCACGCTCCAATTCGTAGAATGCCAATTTAAATTCTCCTGATTGCGACATTCTCCCCGCCCGGAGACTGTCGACCCTGCAACTACTGAAAATGCTGCTGCCCCTTTTCAGCAATCACACATTTATCTGACCTCTCAACAGATACCCCCCTCCCCTCCAATTGTGGCTGCACCTACGGTACAGCTATCTGCATCGGCATCGCTGAGTCACACAAGCCATCCCACCAACGGTAATGCCATGGTTCGTAGGGAGGGGGCGGAGAAGTAACTTATAATAATAGTTACTTTTTTTGCGGATTATAATATGATGTCACACATACTGCACTGTCAAAATATGTCACATAGCAGATTTTTAAAATTCTTTTAAGAAAGAAAACATAGTCCAAACAGGACGTGATATATTTATTGTCCATGTTCATTGATCAGCATGGATTGGAAAAGAAAATCGAACCTGTATCTTATAATGTGTAAAAGAGGGTTTTTCATGAAGAAACAAATGTAGAAAAATTGACACACACATATTAATGTAAGTTTCTTTAAGGGAGAATAATCACCCTTTTCTTGTTCAAACATTGCGTAATATACTTTTATTTTGTATCACCGATACCTTTGGGATGTTATTGACAGGTTTTACAGTGAAAGGGCGGGAGAGTCTTGGTGCATGAACGGAAGTAACCTGTTTAGGCGATATCTGCTTATCCATCATTGCGGCCATCTTACCGAGGTAACTACGAGTTATAGAAATTACACAGAACATGCTTGTCATTAAATTCGTGAAGTCCAGTAGCAAAGTGCTAATAAAATTGACGCACTTAAGATATTCCAAACTTTTACGGTCGCGGAAGTAAGAAGCCGTGTCAGTTTTTTGCAAACAGTGAAATCTTGTGCCTCATAGGAATTGGGTCTGTAGACTTTTCGTTCGCTCAACTTACCCTCTGTAAAGGGATAGTTAAGCTGGTGACCAGTAGTAGGACCGTTAAAACTGATTATTATTACTGTGTATATGTAATTTTATTTCAAAACATGTCTGTTTCATAGCTATAAATTTCTTTTTCACATAATCTGACAATATGGATGTGCAGTGTGAATCATCTAGTTTATGCTTTATCAAAGACTGAATACTCTCTGTCGGTTCGAACAAGCATCAAAAGGCGCAACGGTACCTTCCGACTGCCGTGTCATCCTCGGCCGAAGGCGTCACTGAATGCGGACGTGGAGAGGTATGGGGTCAGCTCTCCCAACCTTTGACAGCTCTACTTGTCAATCAAGTAGCTCCTCAATTAGTCTCACAAGTGCACCCCGCTTGCCGAATTCGCTCGGCAGACCTGAACGGTCCCCCGACCAAGTGCTAGCGAAGCCCCACAGCACTTAACTTCGGTGATGTGGCGGGAAGCGGTGTGACCAATGCAACAAGGCCGTTGGCTTAAAGATTGAATGCCTCATGTATAAATGAACAGATTCGTTCAAAACTCGTTAAATCAAGTGAAAATGTATAGAACCAGAAGATATTAAAATTCGTAAATCCTTACGAGTACATTATCGCTAATGGCTACAGCACAAGGTAAGGCAATCTCATTTAACAGTAAATCATAGACATGTTTATGTAGCAGTAAAACCAAATGAGTTTAAGGCTTAAAGCTTGAAATGCTGTTCATATGCAAAATTTGTAACTATTACGTAATTATTGTACATTTTGTAGAAAAGCCACACGATGGTGGATGTACAGTCATGCTCAAAAGTATCCGAACGACCTGAATTGCATTTCGCCTAATTCGCACGCAACCCACATAATGCAGCTGTCTAGCAGGTTCTCTAATCGCTCCTTGGTACAGTCGTTTGACTATTGAAAATGGTTCCAACAAGTCACTAGAAAACACTGCTCTGTATCGCAATAACTCAAGATCTAAAGTAATACTACGATACTACAAATATCAGGGAACACCTTATCACAGATAAGACTGTCCTTAAGGCTTGTAAGCTCACATTTATTACAATAAATGACATACCTGAAATGTTACCACCCTCAGTAATACTTCAGATAGGTAATGCACGTGGTACGTTCGTCATATTCATGATTTCCTTTTCAAAGTAACATACCGTACATATTATTTAACACAAAATGATCTCAAAAATTCAAGTTATTCACGAGCAGATAGTTCAGAATATGTATGAACTTCAAATGACACGACGAACAGTATCGTCCTCCATATGGATTCAAACCCAGGTCATGCAGACTAAGCAAAGATTTCGTGACTGATGGAAACTAACAGTCATTCCTGACTATGCATACAGAGAGTGATATACCTCGATTTTAGACAGTGTCAGTTAGCAAATATCAATTTTAAATTACACAACGTAAACATTTTTAACGGACGCAAATTCCTACCCAGCATCTACTGTCCCTGTTAACCAACTACAAGAGATGTTAAATATTACTTCTTAGCAAGTAACTTACTTGAAATGCCGTGAGGCAAAGCTTTGTGTTGGACATGGATTTGAACCCAGAACGTAAACGGATTGTTATCAAAGCACAATCAATTGTGACATAAAGGATTTTCTTGGCAGTAGCTAGATGTTTTAACTGAAATGACGAGACGAAACATTAATTTTTTCCTTTCCGGGACTCCAACCCGGCACCTATCGCTGTTATATTCTAGAGAAAAGGAACATTACATACGCGTTTGTTGCATCAGCAGCGACATGTGAGCATGTTTGAACCAGAAATAATATGACGAAGAGTTCAGTGCTGACTGGGAATCGTACCCCACACATATCGATGTTGACTACACACAAAGAGACGTCCGCTACCGACGTTTTCTGCCCCAGCAGCTCGGAATAACATCCTTGAACTTACAGTGATCTCTCAAATAGTTCTGTGTCTCACTGGGAGTCAAAAACGTCAGATATCGTTAGTGTTGACAACGAATGAAAATGCATTAAAAATCAGAATTCTTATCCACCAGCAGATAGGTGTTCTCATGCTAGAGCTTGATAATACATAATGAAAACTTTAGTGCCAGGCCATGATTCGAACCCAGTCACACGCAATATGTGAAGATGTTGAGGAATCTGCACTTTTGAACAAACAACAAACTGTAGTCGAGCTGTATTATCACGAAGGGATCAAATTCCGCGTTAAGGGCCGTCTGAGTTGCATTCCATGTTCAGAACCAATTTTATCGACATACAGAAGCTCAAATAAAAGATGGAATAAGTATCCTGTGACCCTACATAGCGTTTGTTTCGTCACTAGAAATAAATAACTAGTATAAGAAAGGTTACTGGTGATACAGTTCCCACATTTCGCCACTCCTGACATTATTGTGATTCAACCTACCATCTACTTGGTAGAGAAGGAAATCATGTTTAATGTGAAAAAAATAGTTCAAATGGCTCTGAGCACTATGGGACTTAACTTCTAGGTCATCAGTCCCCTAGATCTTAGAAATACTTAAACCTAACTAACCTAAGGACATCACACACATCCATGCTCGAGGCAGGACTCGAACCTGCGACCGTGGCGGTCGCACGGTTCCAGACTGTAGCGCCTAGAACCGCTCGGCCAACCCGGCCGCCGTTTACTATGAATTTCAGACCACAATTTCATTATACCTTCTTCACTTGGCGTAGCCAGAAGAGAATAGAATCTGTCTCTCCCTAATAAAAATCATCAGCAGAAGTTGGAAACGACCCCAGACCATTGCCGTAGTAACCTACCATCAATCCAACAGACCACCAAATCCTCTACCCTGACACTCATTTTTCTATCATAACACCATTGCGGCATACTCAATGAAGATTCTGACACACAGGCTCCCTGTAGTGGTTTGCAGCATGTTCAGTACATTCATTTACTTGTTTGACCAAATCGCCATGAACTAGCTGCCTCAGCTACCCAGTGCATACATTGGACTCTATTTTGTAATCACCGAATTAAAATCACGTAACTGCCATCTACACAGAACTGCCAACAGTGTAGGATGCAGAAATTTAAACAGGAAGTGTTCCTTTCCATTTGAGCTACTCTATTCTGCTATCTGTTTGTTGAAAACGTCATGCAGTGCAAAAGAAAATCTGTAACTGTCTGTCTGTCAGAAGTCTATACCCGGTCATATGCATTATCTCACAGCACTGTCGAATGCGGAAGTTCTGGAGGCACTGTTGTTGACTTCTGGAGTTATTTTAGTTACATGACGGGTAGTAGCGTAACGCTAAGTGTCACGCACTGTTGATATGACGTCGCGAGTTCTATTTCATCCCCGACCGCATTTTTTAAAACGCAATCCTGCTGCCTGCTGAAGTTATCAGTTTAATGGAACTTTTAACATAACTCCCTTCAGTTCCCAATCCAGATTACACGCATATGGAAGAAGGGCTAACTTCTGAAACATACTGTTCTTTTCAGGTTTAATAGACGGCCAAGCAGCAGATGCATCTTGAAGCATTTGTATTCTGTATGGGGAGAGCGCATCATGCCAAAATAGTGAGAAAAGTATTTTCTACATTAGCTGTCGTCTGGTAGTGGTATTTTAATTTCAAACCTTGTTTAACAGCCTTAACTCACAACAACTTTTCTACATGCACGTAATCAATAAACTGCATGTGCATTGTCACATTGTTATAGATAACATCAGAGAATTCGCGTATATCGTTATTGATTAATTTCTCTCTCAAGTTTAATATTGTTTTAACAATACTAAGAGAAACCTTACGAAAATTGTTCATTGCATTATAAGAAATGAAATAAAACTACCCACGATAAACTTACGACGAAAGTCTGTTATAATAAACTGTGTATCTGTACACAAGCGTGCCTCTATCGGCAGGAATTAGTAAAATATTACTCACTTAGATTTCGATTCGGTCTGTGCTTAATTGGTATGATGTGTCATAATCAACAGGTATGCAAATGTGGCATTTTATAAATAAAGTTATGTATTCCTAGAAACCCAAACTTTGCTTGTCAGCAGCGGAAAAAGACGTTACCTGGTGTGCAGCATTGTTAAGTTTTTCACCATTTCACAATGAGCTGAAAGTATTTTCTTGCGATTTCCTTATCGATGTTTGATCTGACTGCATGTAGCTCTTTCACAGAAGGGATGAAAACATTGCAGTCAGCGAGACTGGAACCGCAAACCATAACATACCCTTTTTCACAGGCCAGCACCTCACCACAGAGCTATCGAAGAGGTATGTGTTATGTCTTGCACTTACGAATTCAGTATTGACTAGAACTCGTAAACCACTTTTTAAAGGACGCGATTAGTTGCGATTTCCACTTGCAATGATTTTCCTGGGCTGAAAACCGTAAATTTACAATCTTTTGTTACACCTCAATCGATAATAACTCAGATTATTCAATGGAAATGACAGGAAAAATCAAGTGAACTTTGAGGCTTAACTCCGAGCACATCAGGAAGTAACTCGTCAAGCACACAGTTGCCAAACATACCTTGCCTTGTTGCCAAATGTCAATTACAGTACCAGTAGGAAGAAGACGAACCGATGTGTTCCTACAGCGGGCTGGGAAGTGACCATAGCTGGCGTCTTAAAGACTCGGCTGCTAAGGCCTGGAATACGTAATGCGTCTGATTCACATTTCTGTAACAAGGTTTAGGGACTGATGCGTAGTTACTAATAATACTCAGAACTGACTGCACACTAAGCATCATAAATCAGTAACTCTCATAGTTGTTTTTATATTTCTTTCGTAACTGTACTCAAAACTAAGAAACTCATTCACGGACGTTTTCGTGCCTCGCCGGTAGTCGAGCACGCCAAACAAATAAAAATAAAAAGAATCGTGTGTGTGTGTGTGTGTGTGTGTGAGAGAGAGAGAGAGAGAGAGAGAGAGAGAGAGAGGAGAGAGAGAGATAAAAATAAACAAGAATGAGAGCGAGGGTAAAAAAATTGTTGTAAAGAAATTCAATACTGGTATGTAAAGAAATCTTTCATTAAAATGACGCGTTCCACATCATTACGAAATGTTGCATTCATGATCTATGGAACAAGTATTAATCTGATCTAATCATATCATATCATATTGCTGACTAGCCGTGAAAAGTCACGAATTACTGCTATTTTCGCCAATATCAGTAACCAAATC
Source organism: Schistocerca americana (assembly GCF_021461395.2). Taxonomy (NCBI): domain Eukaryota; kingdom Metazoa; phylum Arthropoda; class Insecta; order Orthoptera; family Acrididae; genus Schistocerca; species Schistocerca americana. The sequence goes on from NC_060119.1 coordinate 823,141,896, forward strand.
TAAAGTCGAAAATAAAAGACGACAGGTAATAAACCGGGACTCCTATCAAGACCCTCTAATCCCTGTTAACTAACCACGAAAGATGTCTGATATACCTCCATTCAGAAGTAACAAAGTGTGTATGCGTTTAAAGATGAAGTGCATGATGTGAAGTTCTGTGATGGAGATACGAACCCAACACGTGATCGGATTGTTGACTAAGTAAAATCAAATGTTACGTATCGGTTTTTCTTACCAGCTGTTAGGTGTTTGAATCTAAAATAAGGACAAATATTTTTGTACCTGAGCGACAATCGTACCGCACCACTATAGTTCTTCTTTACCATCCACGAATATAGCTACAGTATCAATTGCTCTCTCACCAACAGTAAGATGTGTGCGTGTTTGACCAGAAATTGTTGGTAACAGACGAACAGGCACAAAAAATGCAGGTTAATTTTCACTAGCAGGCCGGTGTGGACATGACAGAGCTTGTAATGAAATTATGAATATTTTTGTACTGGATCAGGAATCGGACCTTTCGAGGAGACTAGAGAAGATTGCAGTCTTGGAAAAAGGAACGAAATGATTGAACTACACTGTTCCGAGAGATTCAGATCCTCGAAAGAGGAGATACGAATTCGAATCCCAGTCCAGCACCAAATTTTTCAACGTTTTTAGTTCAATCAAGTACAAGTAAAATAAGAGCTCTGTTCCTTTAAATGGCAATCGGTTTATCAAATAAAATAAAATTTTCTAATGCAACTATGTTTACTGGCGACAGTATTTCTCTTTACCATGACCTCCGCCTATGTCATTTCCCAAAGTAAACGGACTATGTCCAATTGGGAATGAAGGAACGTGATGTTTAATGCAGATTCTGGATTATAACATCTTTCTCTTGAGGTTACCAGAGGTAAAGTATATCTGTTTGTGCCTCTTAAAAGTAAATGCCTGAACCCACGCATTGCACTTGTGATCGTTCGTTCCACCAGACCATTGTGGCCACATTTCCCAGCCCCAGGAGTGTGCTGTAACGGATGATGTGCTTAGCTTAGAAAATTAGTCACGGTGGAAAAAATGCGAGTCTATTCAATGGTTAAGTAGAAGCAGGCTTCTGACGCGGAGATTATACTATTCTCACGTCAGCAGGATGTAAAGACTCTTCTAGGCATCATAGCCTCGATGTGAAGCCATTCTGACATTTTTACTAATTCAGGACATTTCTTAGTTCAAGAAAATCCGCTGTGAAGTGTGAAGTTACCGGATAATTCGATATTACCGTCATTATTACTATCATTTTCTGTTTTCTCTCTCTGTCTCTCTCTCTCTTTTGAGGGAAGCATCGAGAAGAGCGAATACTAAGCAAGTAGGCATATAACCTGTTTACAGTTATTTTAATTGGGATACATAATGCAAAAATATATCTTTTAAGTGTATTATTGCGTAATTTCATTTACTGACAGTCTATTCGTGAGGTTGCTCACATTCAGTGAGGTGAAACCTATCACAGTCGCAAGCAAAACACAAATATTTCGTGCACCATGCGCAAAACACAAACGGAATCTTGCTGCACTGACGTGTTGTCCGATATAGTGCACGGAAAACATATATGAGTCATGTTGCTAAATACATCTCTATCAGATATCAACTTGGATGCGTACCAAGTGTATAAAAGTATATCTTGAAATACGCAGAAGGTCACATAGAGGTATTCGGCTGAAACATAGCCGTGACCGAGATTGTAACTGGGGTCGACAGCATCGTCGTCTACCACATTGACAACTCGAACGGTGATAGAGCTCGGCCGGTTACTTATGTTTTCTGGTATCAAAGCTACAGCCTGAAAGCACAAACATGTGAATAACCCGAAGATGATCAACTTTGGAACCCATAGCAAGTAAAACAGCAATCAGTCGGAAGAATGGTTTGAATGCCACGGTGCTTCATTAGGCACGGTCCTGTTGCAGGTGGTATGCCGTTGCTTTCCTCTGACCTTTGAATTGACTTACCTAGCCACTTAATAGGGAAACCTACAGTTTATTGTGGCTGTCGGACCACAGAGCAACTCGGAATTTTTCACATCAACAAACACTACCCGAGGGGAAATAAGTGTGAAATGGCACATAAAAATCGTGGGCCTGCGGGGGAATGGACCAGAGACCTTCGTATCCGTAGTCTTGCTCTTTATCACTTTGCCACCATACAGCTGCTACTGGGGTTTCCGCTTGGCATTAAAATTGAGGATCTCTCGTTTGTGCCTGCGTTGGCACTTGCGTGTCCCTTAGGAGACCTTACTTTCGGGATTACCCTCGTATACGTGTGTGTAAACGCCTTCCGATGCCCACTCAAGGAAGACAAGGATACACAGTCTAGCTTCAATATTATAAATACGCCTCAGTTTGTGGATGAACTTAGGTTGATAATCATTTTGAATATTTAGCAGTGCTGTACCCACTGGTGTTAAACTCGTTTCAACCAATGATTCCCACAGCTACAGGAATACTACTTGTGAGACCTCTTAGACAAAATACTTATGCAGTGCTATCAGAAGAAAAGATCAACCTGACACAAACTGTGGGAAGTTTGTTCTACAACCTTCGTACTTGGATAAATAGTTTTTCCTGTTTGAGATATCTGTGAACGTTGCTGCATAAGACGATTTAAGAAGAAACTAAATTACTTCAGCTACGCCAATGTTTAAAGATAACGTCTTAACGGCACTAAATCGTAGATTGTGAATCGTTTACCGGTCGTACTCTGCCGCATTACGCTGGTTGGAAGGCGAAAAGCTTACTGAAAAACTTCGCAGAAGGAATAGGGGGACGAAATGTCTCCCACTGAAAGGTCATGTTGTTTTATTTAAATGATTACACGATTAGATAAAAAGAACAGTGTGATTATCAGTATAAGCACATTACTATTGTCAGTATGACGTTGCACCGCCCAGGGCCTGTAATGATAAAAGGCCTGTTTAGGTCAGGCATATCGCATACAGCCGGCCGAAGTGGCCGTGCGGTTAAAGGCGCTGCAGTCTGGAACCGCAAGACCGCTACGGTCGCAGGTTCGAATCCTGCCTCGGGCATGGATGTTTGTGATGTCCTTAGGTTAGTTAGGTTTAACTAGTTCTAAGTTCTAGGGGACTAATGACCTCAGCAGTTGAGTCCCGTAGTGCTCAGAGCCATTTGAACCATATCGCATACAGAAGTGGAAAAGAGCACCACTAAATTCTACAATTCGTATGCACTGCATATACACAGAAATTACTGTTACAGTGTACTTCTGGAGCGTGAACTGCACATTTTCCGGTGAGAAAGAGCAGTGGCAAACAGTCGTAGCTACATTAGGTTACTTAAACTGATGTCACTCTGAGCTAGAATTTATGGTCAGCGAGTAAGTGTAAGGACAATGAGTCGGATGCGGGCTTTGCAACTGTGAAATACTTTCCTACATTATAGAAGCGAATATTAAATTTGAACTAATATTGCAAAAATTTTGAACTTGGATAGCTTAGAATGAAAATCTTTCTGTTTATTGCAAAGGACAACAATTGATTTTCTAAAACACTCTCTGTCATACACAATTTGAAACAGGTCACGTCGACCAAATCGTATGGAACAACTGACAGCGACGTATATCGGAAGGCAGTAAGATCCCTTGGCTTTTGGTTTCGCAGTATTCGACAGCAATTTCTTGGCGCAAGTAAATGAAGAAAGGCACCGCGTTTTTGTTATCAAGTAACGTCTTCATAAATTACTTTAGTTTTAAAGTAATCTACGAGTAACTGCTGATGTTTGATATTAACATGAAAAGGATTCCGTAGACAGGGAAAGAATCTGTTCTTGAGCGACTACTTCTATAATGACCAAAAGGCCTTAAATGATCTTCAAGCACGTGTTCCAGCACCGGTATGAGCAAAATGATAGTAATAATGACGGTAATAATGGAATTATCCGGTAACTTCACACTTCACAGAGGATTTTCTTGAACTAAGAAATTTCCTGAATTAGTGAAAATTTCAGAATGACTCCACATAGAGACTATGATGCCTAGAAGAGTATTTACATCCTGCTGACGTGAGAATAGTATAATTTCCGCGTCAGAAGCTTGCTTCTACTCAACCATTTAATAGACTCGCATTTTTTCCACCGTGACTAATTTTGTAAGCTAAGCACATCATCCGTTACAGCACACTCCTGGGGCTGGGAAATGTGGCCACAATGGTCTGGTGGAACGAACGATCACAAGTGCAATGCGTGGGTTCAGGCATTTACTTTTAAGAGGCACAAACAGATATACTTTACCTCTGGTAACCTCAAGAGAAAGATGTTATAATCCAGAATCTGCATTAAACATCACGTTCCTTCATTCCCAATTGGACATAGTCCGTTTACTTTGGGAAATGACATAGGCGGAGGTCATGGTAAAGAGAAATACTGTCGCCAGTAAACTTAGTTGCATTAGAAAATTTTATTTTATTTGATAAACCGATAGCCATTTAAAGGAACAGAGCTCTTATTTTACTTGTACTTGATTGAACTAAAAACGTTGAAAAATTTGGTGCTGGACTGGGATTCGAGGTTCCGAATCTCTCGGAACAGTGTAGTTCAATCATTTCGTTCATTTTTCCAAGACTGCAATCTTCTCTAGTCTCCTCGAAAGGTCCGATTCCTGATCCAGTACGAAAATATTCATAATTTAATTTCAAGCTCAGTCACTTGCACACCGGCCTGCTAGTGAAAATTAACCTGCATTTTTAATGCCTGTTCATTTGTTACCAACAATTTCTGGTCAAACACGCACACATCTTACTGTTGGTGAGAAAGCAATTGATAATGTTGCTATATTCGTGGACGATAAAGAAGAACTATAGGGGTACGGTACGATTGTCGCTCAGGTACAAAAATATTTATCCTTATTTTAGATTCAATCACCTAGCAGCTGGTAAGAAAAACCGATACGTAACATTTGATTTTACTTAGTCAACAATCCGATTACGTGTTGGGTTCGTATCTCCATCACGGAACTTCACATCATGCACTTCATCTTTAAACGCATACACACTTTGTTACTTCTGAATGGAGGTATATCAGACATCTTTCGTGGTTAGTTAACAGGGATTAGAGGGTCTTGATAGGAGTCCCGGTTTATTACAAGACCTGTCGTCTTTTATTTTCGACTTTAGATTTGGTTACTGATATTGGCGAAAATAGCAGTAATTCGTGACTTTTCACGGCTAGTCAGCAATATGATATGATATGATTAGATCAGATTAATACTTCTTTCATAGATCATGAACGCAACATTTCGTAATGATGTGGAACGTGTCATTTTAATGAAAGATTTCTTTACATACCAGTTTTCAATTTCTTTACAACAATTTTTTACCCTCGCTCTCATTCTTGTTTATTTTTGTCTCTCTCTCCTTCTCTCTCTCTCTCTCTCTCTCTCTCTCTCTCTCTCTCTCACACACACACACACAGAATTCTTTTTATTTTAATTTGTTTGGCGTGCTCGACTATCGGCGTTGCACGAAAACGTCCGTGAATGAGTTTCTTAGATTTGAGTACAGTTACGAAAGAAATATAAAAACAACTATGAGAGTTACTGATTTATGATGCTTAGTGTGCAGTCAGTTCTGAGTATTATTAGTAACTACGCACCAGTCCCTAAACCTAGTTACAGAAATGCGAATCAGACGCATTACGTATTCCAGGCCTTAGCAGCCGCATCTTTGAGATGTCAGCTATGGTCACTTCCCAATCCGCTGTAGGAACACATCGGTTCGTCTTCTTCCTACTGGTACTGTAATTGAGATTTGGCAACAAGGCAAGGTATGTTTGGCAACTGTGTGCTTGACGAGTTACTTCCTGATGTGCTCGGAGTTAAGCCTCAAAGTTCACTTGATTTTTCCTGTCATTTCCATTGAATAATCTGAGTTATTATCGATTGAGGTGTAACAAAAGATTGTAAATTTACGGTTTTCAGCCCAGGAAAATCATTGCAAGTGGAAATAGCAACTAATCGAGTCCTTTAAATATTGGTTTACGAGTTCTAGTCAATATTGAATTCGTAAGAGGAAGGCAGAACACATACCTCTTCGATAATTCTGTGGTGACGTGCTGACCTGTGAAAAAGGGTATGTTATGGTTTGCGGTTCCAGTCTCGCTGACTGCAACGTATTTATCCCTTCTGTGAAAGAGCTACATGCAGTCAGATCAAACATCGATAAGGAAATCGCAAGAAAATACTTTCAACTCATAGTGCAATGGTGAAAAACTTACAATGCTGCACACCAGGTAACGTCTCTTTCCGCTGCTGACAAGCGATGTTTGGGTTTCTAGGAATACATAACTTTATTTATGAAATGCCACATTTGCATACCTGTTGAGTATGACACATCATACCAATTAAACACAGACCGAATCGAAATCTAAGTGAGTAATATTTTACTAATTCCTGCCGATAGAGGCACGCTTGTGTACAGATACTCAGTTTATTAAAACAGACTTTCGTCGTAAGTTTATCGTGGGTAGTTTTATTTCATTTCTTATAATACAGTGCACAATTTTCGTAAGGTTTCTCTTGGTATTGTTAAAACAATACTAAAATTGAGAGAGAAATTAATCAATAACGATATGCGCGAATTCTCGGATGTTATCTATAACAGTGTGACAGTGCACGTGCAGTTTATTGATTACATGCATGTAGAAAACTTGTTGTGAGTTAAAGTTGTTCAACAAGGTTTGAAGAACAATAAAATGCCACTACCAGACGACAGCTTATGTAGAAAATACTTTTCTCACTATTTTGGCATGATGCGCTCTCCCCATCACGACAGGTAATGTAGAAAATACTTTTCTCACTATTTTGGCATGATGCGCTCTCCCCATACATAATACAAATGCTTCGAGATGCATCTGCTGCCTGGTCGTCTATTAAACCTGAAAAGAACAGTATGTCTCAGAAGTTAGCCCTTCTTCCATATGCGCGTAATGTGGATTGGGAAGTGAAGGGAGTTATGTTAAAAGTTCCATTAAACTGATAACTTCAGCAGGCAGCAGAATTGCGTTTTAAAAAATGCGGCCGCGAATGGAATAGAACTCGCGACGTCATATCAACAGTGCGTGACGCTTACCGTTACGCTACTACTCGTCATGTAACTAAAATAACTCCAGAAGTCAACAACAGTGCCTCTAGAGCTTCCGCGTTCCACAGTGTGTTTTGTGTTTGTGGTTTTAGGGCGCAAAACTTCTATGGTCATTGGCGTTCCATAGTGCTGTGAGATAACGCATATGGCTGGATATAGACTTCTGAGAGACAGACAGTTACAGCTTTTCTTTTGCACTGCATGACGTTTTCAACAAACGGATAGCACAATAGAGTAGCTCAAATGGAAAGTAACACTTCCTGTTTAAATTTCTGCATCCTACACTGTTGGCATTTCTGTGTAGATGGCAGTTACGTGATTTTATTTCGGTGTTTACAAAATAGAGTCCAGTGTATGCACTGGGTAGCTGAGCACCCAGTTCATGGCGATTTGGTCAACCAAGTAAATGAATGTACTGAACATGCTGCAAACCATTACAGGGAGCCTGTGTGTCAGTATTCTCATCGAGTGTGCCGCAATGGTGTTCTGATAGAAAAATGAGTGTCAGGGTAGAGCATTTGGTGGTCTGTTGGATTGATGGTAAGTTACTATGGCAATGGTCTGGGTTCGTTTCCAACTTCTGCTGATGATTTTTAATAGGGAGAGACAGATTCTATTCTCTTCTGGCTACGCCAAGGGAAGAAGGTGTAATGACATTGTGGTCTGGAATTCACATTAAACATGATTTCCTTCTCTACCAAGTAGATGCTAGGTTGAATCACAATAAAGTCAGGAGTGGAGAAATGTGGGAACTGTATTACCAGTAACCTTTCTTATATTAGTTATTTATTTCTAGTGACGAAACAAACGCTATGTAGGGTCACAGGATACTTATTCCATCTTTTATTTGAGCTTCTGTATGTCGATAAAATGGGTTCTGAACATGGAATGCAACTCAGACGGCCCTTAACGCGGAATTTGATCCCTTCGTGACGATACAGCTCGACTACAGTTTGTTGTTTGTTCAAAAGTGCAGATTCCTCAACATCTCCACATATTGCGCGTGAATGGGTTCGAATCATGGCCTGGCACTAAAGTTTTCATTATGTATTATCAAGCTCTAGCATGAGAGCACCTATCTGCTGGTGGATAATAATTCTGATTTTTAATGCATTTTCTTTCGTTGTCAACACTAACGATATCTGACGTTTTTGACTCCCAGTGAGACACAGAACTATTTGAGAGATCACTGTAAGTTCAAGGATGTTATTCCGAGCTGCTGGCGCAGAAAAATTCGGTAGCTGACGTCTCTTTGTGTGTAGTCAACATCGATATGTGTGGAGTTCGATTCCCAGTCAGCACTAATTTCTTCGTCATATGTATCATCTAACATGTCACAGTTGATTGTGCTTTGATAATAATCCGATTAGGTTCTGGGTTCGAGTCCCTGTCCAACACAATGCTTTGCCTCACGGCATTTCAAGTAAGTTACTTGTGAAGAAGTAATATTTAACATCTCTTGTAGTTGGTTAACAGGGACAGTAGATGCTGGGTAGGAATTCGGCCCGTTTTAAATGTTTACGTTATGTAATTTAAAGTTGATATCTGCTAACTGCAACTGTCTAAAATCGAGGTATATGACTCTCTATATGCATAGTCAGGAATGACTGATAGTTTCCGTCAGTCACGAAAGCTTTGGTTATTCTTCATGACCTGGGTTTGTATCCATATGCAGAACGAGACTGTTCGTCGTCTTATTTGAAGTTCATACATATTCTGAATTATCTGCTCATGAATAACTTAAATTTTTAATGTCATTTTGTGTTAAATAATAAGTGCGGTATGTTACTTTGAAGAAGAAAAGATGAATACGACGAACTTAGTACGTTCATTACCTATCTGACGTAATTCTGAGAGTGGTAACGTTTCAGGTATGTCATTTATTGTAATAAATGTGAGCTTACAAGCCTTAAGGACAGTCTTATCTGTGATAAAGTGTTCCCTGATATTTGTAGTATCGTGGTGTTTCTTTACATCTTGAGTTATTGAGATACAGAACAGTGTTTTTTAGTGGTGACTTGTTGGAACCATTTTCAATAGTCAAACGACTGTACCAAGGAGAGATTAGAGGACCTGCTGGAGAGCTGCGTTATGTGGGTTGCATGCGAATCATTCGAAATGCAATTCAGGTCGTTCGGATACTTTTGAGCAGGACTGTACATGGTGAAGTGAGCTCAGCTTGCAGTAGTCATCTGCTATTGGTTTCAGGAGGGCTTTTTTATCTGCGTGGATGCGCTTATATGCAAATACCCCTCGTGAGCTGCTTGTATATTCACTACATTACGATCAGCAATAGATTAGACAAACTACTGCATGTTAATATGGTAATAACAAGAAGGAAATTCAGTATGATGGCTTCTTCAAATGCAGACACAGAACCCGACGCAGGTACCAGAGGGCGAATTCACCAACGCAAATTTAAATGACGTGATAGATGCGACGATTGATCTTACGTCGAAGCTACAAACAAAACTATTGCTGAACCTGTTAATATGGCACTAGATCCCATTATACCAGTATTACAGAAATTAAATACTGTGGATAACGGTATCAGTAAGTTGATGATGATATGGCCACTATGAATCAAAGGCAAGGGAATGTGGATAATGACTTTACTTCTATAGAACAACAACAAGATAGTTTATAAAATCACTTTACGCAAATAACTGACTTGGTCAGGAATCAAACTGAGCAACTAAAAACCGAGGATAGTGGTCACGTGACTGAAGAGTCGTGAAGCAATCTTGAAATCACAATTAATGAAATTTCAGGCTTAGAAAATTCCATTGGAGGTACTCCTGATTCTACAGAGAGGTTGACTGAAAACCCTAGTACTTTACATCTAGAACAAGATATTCTGAAATCCACCATTCAACAGGTAGTAACCGAAGCAGAAGATCTCTCTAATGATCACGAAAAGGAAATAGATGAATTTTTGAAGGAAAAGGACGATCGACTTACAGAAAAACTAGGAACAGAGTTAAAGAAGGCAGTACAGCAAAGTGTTACCGAAGTATATGCAAGCTGCTAAAGATGAACTAGGACTCGCACAAAACACTTTGACACAGTGTTTATATAAATGGCGAGATAATGTTCAAACTCACCTTAATGACATAGAAAAGAAATTAAATGCAGAAAAGAATCTGCTTAGGAACGGTACAACCCAGTTAGCTCAAGCAGCTGAGTCTTGCGTTGTTTGTCATAGTCCAGCGTCCAATGAAAATATGTATGTTGATGAAACACGTTTTAATAATCTGCTACCACAAAGCCATACAAGTAGGAGTGTGGGGCACAGCCTACTATTTCTTCCGTTTTATTGGAACAGAGTTTCCTAAAACACAGGCAACAACAGATGTTCATACTGGAAAACAAAAACGTATGTAAAGTTATTTTTATTAAATCTTTTAAAGATGCGTTACCCAAATCATGGTCTGCCCACCGAAGATACAATTTATGAGAGATTGTGTCCAGAATGAAGCCAGCCTTTGGGCAACCGCAACTGCAGAATTTTGAAACAGCCTTTTTGTCAAAATACTAGTCTAAATGCATTCAGGAGAGATTATGTAAAGGACTTTTCAACCCATAACCAAATAATGTCAAACAAGCAAGCTTAAAAAGGTGTTTTGAGAAGTATCTGAATGAAACTCGCATCTGGGATGAACCCATGTCTCACGAAGGACAAGGAAGTTTGAAGAAGTGCTTTGAGAAGTATCTGAATAAAACATTTTAGATGAACTCATGTCCCACGAAGATTTACTGTGCATTCTGAAAGGTAAACGGCTGATTAACATTAGGCAAATGCTAGTACAAGCTCCGAATCAAGTTTAGAGTATTTCTTATCTATGCTAGATCCAATTGAATTAATGAACGAAGACATAGCAATAGTAATAATAATAATAATAATAATAATTCCCGTGGAGGCCCAGGAAAAGAATAGGTCTCTGGTATGTTCTGCCAGTCGTAAAAGGCGACGAAAAGAACAAACCACTAATAGGGCTAACCCCCCTTTTAGTGTGATTAGTTGGTTCAGGACAGAACTAAAGAAGCCTCGGACAAGCGCCATCATGGTTGGGGACGACGCTTGAACCCTATGCCCGCCCACAATGGTAACGACACTGCTAGCCAACTGGAAAATGATTCAAATCCAAATAGAGGTGTTTTGCAGGATATGCTTCCTGCAACCACCCAGGAAGGAAAAGAGAGACAGAGGATGAGATGGTCAGATGAAGTTAATCGACACCTCATGTTCTGTTATTACCAAGCAACAAACCTAGGAACTAACACAACTGGATACAGATCACAAGTATACACAACATTTATTACCAGATATCCAGAATTAAAATTTTTAACAGAACAACGACTAGCTGATCAGATCCGTGTAATAATCAGAAATAACATGATACCCCAGTCAGAATTAGAAAACATCAAACAACAAGTACAACAAATACTGGAACAAAATAATGCGCAATCAGAAGAAGAAGAAGATACAGTAATGGACTCAAACATCCCAGGGCAAACAAACAAAGAACAACACGGATCAATTAAACAGTCAGAGGAAAACGAAATCTTAAGACAGCCACCAGAACAAGCACAAATAGAACACGAAGTGACACACATGTTAGATATAGAGGAAAAATTTCAGCTGACATATATAGAATACAAAGACACAAATACAGATATTAGACCATTCTTGCATAGACCGCCAAATACCCACAAGTCGAAACAACAATAAAAACTATCAACACAATCATACACAACAAAATACATGAAAACACAACTATGGAAGAGTTACAACTACTGGTTTATATAGGAGCACTCACTACACTAAATATACACACTAGGCAGAGATCAGAACCAACCAACACACAGAAGAAACCCACAAAACCAGCATGGCAACACAGGCTACAGATCTACAACCCGATAGAAAAACTGAGAAAAGACATCGGACAGCTAACACAACTTATAAGAAATGAAATGTCAGAAAAAAAACGAAAAAGGTTAGGTAAAATCTCACAACAAGAAGTGATAGAGCAATTAGATGAAAAGAAGCAGAAATTACAAGCATTGGCCAAACGACTTAGAAGATACAAAAAAAGTGAAAATAGAAGGAAAGAAAACCAAACATTCAACACAAACCAAAAGAAATTTTACCAGACAATAGATACACACATTAAAATAGACAATCCACCAAACATAACAGACATGGAACACTTCTGGAGCAACATATGGTCAAACCCTGTACAACATAACAGGCATGCACGGTGGATACAAGCAGAAACAGATACGTACAAGGTGATACCACAAATGCCTGAAGTGATAATTTTGCAACATGAAGTCACCCAAGCAATTAATTCTACTCACAATTGGAAAGCCCCTGGAAAAGATAAAATAGCAAATTTCTGGCTAAAGAAATTCACCTCAACACATTCTCATCTAACTAAATTATTTAACAGTTACATTGCAGACCCATACACATTCCCTGATACACTTACACATGGAATAACTTATCTGAAACCTAAAGATCAAGCAGACACAGCAAACCCAGCTAAATATCGCCCCATAACATGCCTACCAACAATATACAAAATATTAACTTCAGTCATTACACAGAAATTAATGACACATACAACACAGAACAAAATTATAAATGAAGAACAAAAAGGCTGTTGCAAAGGAGCACGAGGATGTAAAGAGCAACTGATAATAGACGCAGAGGTGACATATCAAGCTATAACTAAACAAAGGTCGCTGCACTATGCATACATTGATTACCAAAAAGCTTTTGATAGTGTATCCCACTCATGGTTACTACAAATATTGGAAATATACAAAGTAGATCCTAAATTGATACAGTTCCTAAACATAGTAATGAAAAATTGGAAAATCACACTTAATATCCAAACAGATTCAAATAATATCACATCACAGCCAATACAGATTAAGCATGGAATATACCAAGGACACTCATTAAGTCCTTTCTGGTTCTGCCTTGCTCTGAACCCACTATCCAACATGCTAAATAATACAAATTATGGATACAATATTACTGGAACATACCCACACAAAATCACACATCTGCCATACATGGATGATCTAAAACTACTGGCAGCAACAAATCAACAACTCAACCAATTACTAAAGATAACAGAAGTATTCAGCAATGATATAAATATGGCTTCTGGAACAGACAAATGTAAGAAAAATAGCATAGTCAAGGGAAAACAGACTAAACAAGAAGATTACATATTGGATGCGATGGAAAAAACAGATGCCTATAAATATCTAGGATACAGACAAAAAATAGGAATAGATAATACAAATATTAAAGAAGAACTAAAAGAAAAATATAGACAAAAGCTATAAATACTTATGCTATACCAATATTGACATACTCATTTGGAGTAGTGAAATGGAGTAACACAGACCTAGAAGCACTCAATACACTTACACGATCACAATGCCACAAATATAGAATACATCACATACATTCAGCAACTGAAAGATTCACATTAAGCAGAAAGGAAGGAGGAAGGGGATTTATCGACATAAAAAACCTGCATTATGGACAGGTAGACAATTTAAGAAAATTCCTTATAGAACGAGCAGAAACTAGCAAAATACACAAAGCAATCACTCATATAAATACATCGGCTACACCACTGCAATTTCATAACCATTTCTACAACCCTTTAGATCATATAACATCAACAGATACGAAGAAAGTAAATTGGAAAAAGAGAACACTACATGGCAAGCGCCCGTATCATCTAACACAGCCACACATCGATCAAGACGCATCCAACACATGGCTAAGAAAAGGTGATATATACAGTGAGACGGAAGGATTCATGATTGCAATACAGGATCAAACAATAAACACCAGATATTACAGCAAGCATATTATTAACGATCCCAATACCACAACAGATAAATTCAGACTTTGCAAACAACAAATAGACACAGTAGATCACAAGTGGATGTACAATACTAGCAAATACAGAATACCCCAGAAGACATGACAATGTAGCAAAAGTAATACATCAACAGCTTGCCTTACAACATAAACTTATAAAACAACATGTTCCCACATACAAGTATGCACCACAAAATGTACTGGAGAACGATGAATGCAAATTATACTGGAACAGAACAATTATAAGAGATAAAACAACACCACATAACAAACCTGACATCATACTCACCAATAAAAAGAAGAAATTAACACAACTAATCGAAATATCCATACCCAATACAACAAATATACAAAAGAAAACAGGAGAAAAAATTGAAAAATACATCCAACTGGCTGAGGAAGTCAAGGACATGTGGCATCAGGATAAAGTTGACATTATACCAATTATACTATCAACTACAGGAGTCATACCACACAATATCCACCAGTACATCAATGCAATACAGCTACATCCAAACTTATATATACAACTACAGAAATCTGTAATTATTGACACTTGTTCAATTACCTGAAAGTTCCTAAATGCAATTTAACATATACCGTACAGCTAAAAGGAAGTCACGCTTGATCAAGGTCCGCGTCACCTTCCATTTTTAACCAGACATAACTTCTGAGACAAGAAAGAAATAATAATAATAATAATAATTCATGAAATGGCAGCGGTGTGAATCAGGCAACGGCGCCACACCAGTTGCATGGCAAAAATCACGAGAGAGCAGCTGAACGTCGCGCTGGCTTCGTTGATACGCCGCCAGCTTCTCAAGATGTCAGGTGGTGGTGGATACCTAAACTATAGTTCTCAAACCCAAAAAGAAGAGGAGAACTGCCGATAAATTTCATAATGGCTATCAGGGTAACGCATCACGTCCTTGGAATAACAGGATTAGTAATAGTCAGTGATATTCCGGTGCTCAAAATGAGTCACGCTTTATTGCAAATCACAATAACTTAGTCTTTGGTATCCTAAACACAGTTATCAACCATTCTTTAATGTAAGCTGCCGGGGTTGTGGCCGAGCGGTTCTAGGCGCTTCAGTCGGGAACCACGCTGCTGCTACGGTCACAGGTTCGAATCCTGCCTCGGGCATGGATGTGTGTGATGTTATTATGTTAGGGTAAAGTAGTTCTAAGTCTAGGGGACTGATGACCTGAGATGTTAAGTCCCATAGTGCTTAGAACCATTTTTTAATGTAAACAACACGAACCAGCAACCATATTCTGGATCGAATTTCAATACTGACACACAGTGATGAAATGAGAATCCCACGGGCATTGTTGAAGTCACAGGGGAAGCACTTCCTGTGATTGTAAAATCAACAAGCTAAACTTGGGTTCATTTGGTCCCAATGATAACCATGAATTGAAATGGGGATAGTGAAATCCATCGACTATATTGTTGAGGTACAATGATGATTTAGATATCAGAAAAGAATTAATAGAGCAAAAATGAGAAGAGGTAGTGCGTTTCTCCAAGTACATGAAAGCAATAAGAGGTGGGCTGGGAAGCAAACAACAGGTTCAGGAGCTAGACTTTGTTATTTGCTCAGTTAGGCACCACTGAATACATTCAAACTAAGGCGGAACTAAGATAAAATAAAAGCGAAGAGCTATTGGCTTACTGCTATGAAATAAATAGCGTCCTATTTTATCTCTGAGATACTCTGGTTATATTTCTACTTTATGAATATTAACGCTATTTTATAATTAACTGCGATACATTAATGGCTAATTGCTGTTACTCAGTAAGTATGCACTTGCTGTGGAAAGTAAAGACGGATATTACAACCACCGTAATTTGGGGACGGTTTATAAACGGGAACAGTAGTCAATTGACAGGGCCCTTACAGGTAATTAGATGTACTTTTGTCAGGAGTATGCAAGGGTGTGGACAGAATTTTGCAAAAGGAGGAACAGATTTGAAAAAAAATACTTATAATTTTCATTTATTTTGAAAACAAATTTACTTATTTCGGTATTCGTCTTGCCCTTAATTGACACAGTTATTGGACGTCCTATTGAGGGAGATGATATATTCTGTCACTATCCGGTGTGGCGGCGTACAACTCCATTTTTGTCGTTGTTGTGGTCAAGACGCCATCATTCTTAACGTGTTTTGATGTTGACAAAACTATGCACAGAGACACTATATACTATGCCTGTCTTCAGTTATTTATAGACTGGACATTAACTGAAAAGACAATTTAAGGAACTGTCCGCGATATTTCGTAAATCAGTTGTGCTAAATCAATAACTGCCATAATTATGCAGAAACATTTTGGCCTCAAATTATACTCAAGAGAATGTATTATAAATAAATGTTCATGCAAGTAACGACGGTTCCTATCAGATGAAGAGAAAACGAATTAGCTGCACTCTAAAATAATTTTTCTTGTCCCACAGGCAGGTAGATCGTGCGCGTGACTATTCTAATACAAATATATCCATTTTTTATGTAATCTAACTGATGTGGATGTCGTCATAATCTCCTGAAATCCTGCCCTGAACGGCTTCGAGGTATCCTGTCGTCGCCCTTGATTTTGATAGTGGGTCCTGAGACATCACGCCATCGGGTCTGCAGTCCTACTCACGTCATCCGTCGTCTGCAGCGCCCACGTCACCGGCCCTATCCAGCTGAAGCTCCCATTCAAAATTCTCATGAGTAATGTAACCCATTAATTATCATCCAAATTTTGTAAGGAAAGGACTATGACAGTAACCAAGCCAATTATGTTTCCGTGTTTCGAATTGAATAATAAGAAGAACTAAGTGTAGTGTGCAGTTATTACTTGCGATAATTTGATAATTGTGTAAAAGACGTGACTGTAGAAAATTCTGATTGTTATTGATCCAACTGACAACTCTACATAATGAAGAACAGTATTATCCTTTATCTATATGTACTTTTACAATATATTTACAAAAAATAGTGAAAGAATTTCTTCCCACAGATAAACATTTTTTTGAGCTTTTGGTCTATTTAAGATACTAGTACTAAATATTTATCATTTCTGGACATTTGGAATTAGTGAAAGACTTTTGAGTTTGATTTCATCAGGTAAACATCACCAATTCTTTGTCCCGATCAGAGGGGGCAACACAATGACATATTACTATTTTTCTCTTTTTTCTTGTACAGTAAAAGTACTTTTCTTTTCAAAGAGCAAATTGATAGTCCGAATAAGAAGTGTGTTATTTGTGAGCAAGAAAAGACTCATGTGTGTTAAACATAAAGTCATAATGCTTAAAGTTAGGAAGAGTAGGTTTATTAACTGGGTTCTCTTTATAAAGCAATATCAGACATTGGTCGGAAATATTTCGCTCGTCACTTCCTTTTTTATCTTTTCTTCTCTTAGCCACGAACAGTTAAGACGTATTTATTAATGAAAGTCTCGTTACTTGAGAATAATCACTCATTTTTGTTCAGATATTGTGTCATGTTGTTTTATTTTGTACCACTAATACCCTTGGTATATTATTCACAGGTTTTACAGTGGAAGTGCGGATAGTCTTATTGTATGAACGGAAAAAAATCGGCTTGGGTGATATCTTCTTAGACGATATTACATCTATTTCACCGATATAACTTCGAATTGCATCAATTATTTAGAATCTGCTTGTTATTAAATTAATTAAGTATGACTGCCCAGTGCGAATAAAACTGGCGCTCCTGAGATATTCCAAACGTTCACGGTTGCGAAAGTAAGAAGCCAAGCCAGTTATTTCTAAGGAATGAGATTGCCTGTCTCACAGGAATTCAGTATGCACAACTCCCACTCTGTAAAGGGAGAGGTAAAAGCCAAAACTAAATACTGAAGAGGTAGCAGAAGAGTCTGACTACACAGTGTACCACTCGCAGTATAGAAGCTGCACACAAACGCTTCCAAACACCGTCAAAGTATTAAACAAAGTTAGCCAGTGGCTTTGCACACCAAGCATAACACTTTTTTCCAATGCTCGGTTTAGACCCAAGAAATAAGTTGAAGTCCTGCTTCATTTTCAGGTGACACTGGGAACATAAAGATAATGCCACCGAGTTTCCGTCCAAGTAATATTACGGCGACCATGCGGTCAATTACACATGCAGACAGCCCCCTGCTGTCTCTCGTGAGTCACTAACACCTCCATTCGCTGGAGATGACAGGACCGTGCAAGAGCCGGTCCGTGTACGGCGCTTTGCATCTTTCCAGGTAGACACCCCTACCGCCCTGTGAGACGCCGACGTAAGCGTTGCCTGGAGACGCGGCCTCGGTATTGGATATCGATAGCAGACTGGCTCACCCGTTACAAACAAAATTATTTTTAAACCGCTGTTTTACGTGCCCATTCGTTAGAGCGGTCCCAAATTAGTCTAGTGTGATGTTGGTTTTATCGACATGTATTAAGAGGGACAGTGAAAGACGATGAACAGACAGGCTACTCATGCCGCGGCAACGGTACTCTGGCTTGTACTGACTGCAACCGCCACATAGCAGTGCTGCTCACTCGCTACTGCACTACTGATAAGTCTTTGTGTTTTACACTCGCTGTGAATACATATTGATAGTGGATACACCGGTTCCCATCAGATCACCGAAGTTAAGCGCTGTCGGGCTTGGACGGCGCTTGGGTGGGTGACCGTCCGGAACGTCATGAGCTGTTGCCATTTTTAGGGGTGCACTCAGCCACGTGATACCAATTGAGGAGCTGCTCGTCCGAATTTTAGCGGGTCCGGTCAAAGAAAACGATCATAACGACCGGGAGACCAGTGTGCTGACCCCACGCCCCTCCTATCCGCATCCGCAGTTGAGGATGACACGGCTGTATGATGGTCCTGACGGGCTTCTTGTGGCCTGAAAACGGAGTAATTTTGTAACGGGAAATAAGCCGACACTTTCCATCGACACAGGGGCGTGAAAGATGCGACGAGCAGTTCAGCTAGACGTTGCAAAAACGAAATTGCCAATATCTGCCTAAATATCGAAGAAAATACGCCTATGACACTTAACGAGGGACACCCGGCATGTATCTATAGTGTGAAACAGAACTTCACTGACAAACTTTCGGAGGTGGCAGTACGGAGCATAAGGGACATTCGTCCATGAATTTTTTGTCTAGGTAACATAGTTGAGTATTAAGGGGAGTACGTACGTCCTATACCCACAGTGTTAAATTTGCAGTATTGATGACCCATTATCTCAGAACCTGTGACAGATAGAGATCTGAAATTTTTGTGATGTATAGTATCACTCCTTTTCTGCTTACTGAACCAGAACAAAAATGTACAGAGAAACAATTAGCTAGTTATGATTTTTTTAAAATGTTGTTCAATATTTTCTTTTAAAAGTAAAAACCGTTAGAGGTAGAGATGTTTTGGGAGGTTTAGTAGCTGCAGTATGTAACATTATGTGATTGCCTTATAATTTTAAATCATTCACTAATCGAGCAGTCGCTCGGCAACAGCTACAGTTAGCAAATAATGTTGCGTGAATGTAAAAGGAGAACGGCCTGTGACGTAACGTGTTTATTGTCGAAGCGCCGCCAGAGATGCAGTGAGTTACTGACTTTGAAAACCGCGGTGCGAAAAACGGACAGAAGAAGAACACTTTTACACATTCTTTTGATGTACGAGATATTCTCGATGAACAGTTACTCATTTTCTCTTGTCTGCTGTAACTTGTGTCGGACGCGCATGTCTTGCTGCCGTATTATTATTGTTAAAAATAATATTATTTTAGTGTAAAGTAATAGTGCAATACTAAAAGTGCAATACTGCATAGCAGTAGATTTATTGTGCGACGTGTATGTCAAAACGTCAAAGGAATTATTTTCATTACGAGAAGAGAAGTGCCAGTCAAAACGGCATCCATGTTAAATCCTTCTTTGCAGTGTAAGTTCATCTATTAATTGCCATAAACTCAGCGTTAAATGGAACTGGTGTATGGACTACTTATTTAGTGTAGACTCTATGTCTCACTTCTTCATGAAGTTATTTAATTTTGTTTATGTTTCTACCAAATAGAGAGTTCACAGTCACGAATTCTTTCGTCGAAATCGGACGGAAGTTGCATGCGGCGAAATATTTTCTCCGCGCAATATTCTACTGGTATGTACATGATAAACTACGGTCCCTTAGAAAATTCGTGTTGAGCTATCCAAAAATAATTATATTTTGAATAGGCATTTACTCTCCTCTGCAATGCAACTTCCGACTGATCAGACGATCCAATAAGAAACAGCCGCACACGGTCGGCGTTCGCAAATATATTTCCACCGCTGATTATAGCTATATGTTACAGCACAAAAGTAAACATATTGTTATAGTTAGCGACTACGAACGGGGATATTCATAACTGTATGTTTATGTATACACATTACGTAAACATCGTTATAAGTATACTAAATGGTAACATAGTGTAAAATTAGAGATATGTATCTGTAATAGTTCCTGAGATAATGGGTCAAATAATTTTAAAAATGTCATTTCCGGCAAATCAAGTTCAAACATTTTATTTGATATTAACTTACACATGGAGGCATGCCAGCTTCTAGAAACAGCCAGGCCCATAATCAGCATTATCTGGATCCTGTCCTTGACTATCCTGCAAACCGAGAAGCTTCCTTCTTTGCCTGCCTCTAGCTCCTTTAGTCATTTCCTCTGCTGCACGCTGGGCTTTCATGATCCTAAGTCGATCCATTCGCTGAAAGGCTTGCAGTGTGTTGGCACCTGGAGTGATACCAAGTTTCTCTAGTACCCCAATTCTTCCCTTTATACTATCATTAAACGTTATCACAGTATCACAAACACCCAAGCATAGAGTTTTCCTTCCTACAAAGACATTTTTTGGTATGCGGGTCCAAATTACATTATTGAAAGACTCATTCTGGTTTTGTGTTCGACCATGGAGACATTTGGAAAGAAGGTCAGGATGAGCTAATTCTCTATATATTGGCTTAATAGCTTCCGTCACTGCAGATAGTATGCTATTTTTGTGCCTAAATTGTTCCTCGCTATCCGATGCCTGAGCTTTGCGGTACTTGCACCATGAATCAGTACCAGGTGGACAAAGACTATGTATCGGAGTATCATCAATGGAAGATTTGTGGAAGAATGTAGCCCACACTGCTCGTTTCATCCCTTGTAGGTCATGTGTATTGTTTCTTATTGCCATTCCATAATAATCCTGGAGTTCATCAATGTTTTTGTCTGTAAGTCTTCCTTTACCATTTAGAGTTTTTCCATCTGATAACTTCTCTTTTCCTTTTGTCTGCTTCAATTTTCGGAGACGTGTTCCCATCCGTTTTTGAACGTGGCCCACACATTCAATCTTAACAATCTGCTTAGTACCATAAGGTTGGCTTTCCACTACTGATTTGTAAGCTTTTGAATCACCATCCCCCAAGGACTCAGTGTAACACACACCTCTCTCCCGTTGTGAACGTCTGAACATAGAAACAACTGCAGTAGCCTCCATACCCCTACTAGTTCCCTCATAATTCTTATCACAATTTGTTTTGTGGCTTTCACTTGTTTCATCAACTGATTTACACTGATGGCAGTATTTGGTTAGCACTTCAATGTCTAAAACTTTACCTGTGTCAACATTAGTGACAGTTGTAACTGCATTTTTTGATGTGTGACCTCTCTTCTGCCATGCGCCATCAACTGCCACAGATAAGTCTGTTGTGTTACTTAATTCTACTGCTTCTTTAGCAGCAGCTTTCATAGAAGCAACAGCAACAGATTTGACACATTCACCAATTACTTCTGTGTACATACTTGATCGGGTTGATGGGTTTGGCAAGTTCAGCGTTGCACATAATACTTCAGCTGCAGTCAATCCTTTCCCAATGCACCTCATTCCATACAGGAATCTAACATTGCTCTCAAGCAACTCATTCTTGCACTTTTCAGAAGTCCAAAATGATGTCAAGAGCCTGCAAACTTCGCTCTGAATATCAAGTTTGTTAGCCAGTCCAGTCCTTGCAAATGAGTCCTCAGAGATGCTAATTTGCCCACCACAAACCTTACATGACACAACATGTGTGTTCTAACACACTCAAATCTAAAAGAACGTAACCTAAACTATTTTGATCTTTGCCAATAAATAAATCCTCATGGTCTCAAAATTTCCTCTTCGAAGCACTGGTACACGTGTCCTTATCACGGGCCTGTGAAAAACCTATTTCAGAATCAACACTGGATTCAGATTTTTTGATATGCTGATTTCCATGGAAACGTCGCTTTTGAAAACAATTCTTTCTTTTCGTCATGTTGAAAAGAGGTATAAGAGCGTCTAATAACACACCAAACCACTATGTTTTCAATTCAAAACTTATGAAACACGACAACCACAAAGTAAATAAACCAAATGCATGTGCTATACCGCAATTTCTGTTTACACAGTGCATCCAACCTCTTAACACGAACATTACAATGATTTCAAGGAATAAATAGCTGAAAACAACAGCCTTCTAGATTGAATTGTTCAAGAGACAGAGATACTCAGGCAAGTCAGTGCAGAACGACCGGATAATTTTACACACCCACTATTAACTTTGAAATGATAAAAACTACACTTCCAATTGGAATTTTTCGACAAATAATGCATCAAATTATTCAGGAGAGACCAAATATTAATAAGTGATAATAATCCGAAAACGTCACTTTTGACCAATTCCGCCATACGTACTCCCCTTAAATTGCATTATTACATGTGAATGTTAGCACGAGATAAGCCGTTGCAAATGTGAAATTCTGGTACATTAATAACTGGTGTAACCGCCAGAATGTTGAATGCAGGCATGCAAATGTGTGAGCGTTGTGTTGTACAAGTGCCGGATGTCAGGTTTTGCGATAGAATTCCACACCTGTTGCACTTGGCTGGTCAATACAGGGACAGCTAATGCTGTTTTTGGATGACGCTGGAGTTTTCGTCCGATGGTGCCACATATGTGGTCGATTGGATAAAGAGCTGGTGTTCGAGCAGGCCAAGGTAACATGTCGGCACCGTGTAGCGCATGTCTGGTTACAGCAGTGATAGGTAGTAGTAAGTCCAGTGTGTCTAGGCCCCAAACAGGTAGAGTGCAGATTCCCAACTGGTCTCTTTCTAACCAACACATGGCCATCCTGGCTGTACTGATGTGGGTGAGAGCTGGTTTCTCAGAATGGTGCAGGATAAGGCTACGATTGTGAATGGGCCTTAATCAATTACTCTCGGTTGCACAGCAGATACGTAAACTTTATTTAAAGAAGTTAAAATTTTAAAACAATCTCTTAAAAGGACCAGTCTCAGGTAGCACCTGAAGAAGACAGCGAGGCACGCTGTTGAAATATCGTGCGAGAACGACGCGAACATCCGGCTGGATTCCCGAATATCCAAGATGTCAAGTTTGAACTATAATATCGACTGACTATGAACACCTACAACAAAAAATGCCTGTCAGGTAACCTGAAACTCAAGCACTACACATCCGTCACATGAACAGAAACCCTGTATACCATGGAATGTCTTTCCACGAACCGGAGAGGTCTGATGGAGAAATAGAAAGACAGAAAGAGGAGAATCCTCAGGAAGATCCTAGGCCCGGTAGAAGTAGATGGGGAATTCAGAAGGTGACATAACTCGGAGCTCTACGAACATATCGAGAGGGTCTCTGACTTTGCAAGAAAAAGAAGCGTAGCTTTCTATAACCATGTTGCACGATTTCCTCCAAACAGATTGACCAACTATCTTCTGGCAAAACAAGAAGGTGCGCACCACTTGGTTGACAGAAACTGAAAAGGAGGTTAAAGAACTAGGAATAACTGATCTCCAGAACAGATAGTCTGTGAGACGTACCCTGAAGGAAGTCCGAGGATTTCAGGAAAAACTCCGAAGGAAAAGTACCCCCTGGACAGAAGAAAAGAAGGAGTTACATCGGAAGAGGATGTGACAGTACTGGGCAAAGATCAAAGCCCAACAGTTGAAAAAGCGTGGTCCAAAGTGGGCCCATTCGAAACAGGAAGAAGAAGATGAGGCTCAGGTTCTGAATAAACTACCACTGTAACATGTACGCCCACGTACAGTTATGTAGGGCGAAAGAGGATGATTTTTCTCTCTTGGGAAACGGGAAAAATTCATTAACTCTATTTTTTACAAATCAAGGATAAATCGTGAAAGTAACAATAACATCTAAGTAGATAATCAAATGTGATTAAATTTATCAGATAATACATTTAATAACACGCCATCAATAAAACTTGTTCTAAATATCCAGATAAAACAGTCAAAATGCATAATTTATCAGTATTTGGTAGCCATGGTCAGACCCTTTGATATCCACGGTGAGGTGCCAGTGTTGGCAGCTTCATTGACGGAGTAATACCATCTGGGAGGCATCAGTGATTTGTGGGGAGAAATAAACTTGGTGATGACGAAATAAATCTCTGCTGAACAGCCTGGTATGAGTGTCCTATGCACACTCATACCAGGCTGTTCACCCGAGATTTATTTCGTCATAAAATACGCCTGGAGAAATTGAAGAATCACAAACTTGGTAATCTCCACAGTTGACTGGTACCTGCTCATAGGAGATATTATTTCCTCATTACTGTCTCACGGGCTTAGTATAATAGTACAAGTTTATGTGCCAACTAGCTCTACACAGTATGAAGAGACTGAAGAAATGAATCATCAGATAAAATAAATTATTCAGGTAGTTAAGGGAGATGAAAATTTAATTGTGATGTGGGACTGGAATTCGATAGTAGGAAGAGAAAATAGTAGCTGAATATGGACTAAGGGAAACAAATAAAAGAGGAGGTCGCCTAGTAGAATTTTGCACAGAACAAAATTTAATCAACACTAACATCTACGTCTACATCTACATCTACATGACTACTCTGAAATTCACATTTAAGTGCTTGGCAGAGGGTTCGTCGAACCACAGTCATACTATCTCTCTACCATTTCACTCCCGAACTGCGCGCGGGGAAAACGAACACCTAAACCTTTCTGTTCGAGCTCTGATTTCTCTTATTTTATTTTGATGATCATTCCTACCTATGATGGTTGGGCTCAACAAAATATTTTCCCATTCGGAAGAGAAAGTTGGTGACTGAAATTTCGTAAATAGATCTCGCCGCGAGGAAAAACGTCTTTGCTGTAATGACTTCCATTCCAATTCGCGTATCATATCTGCCACACTCTCTCCCCTACTACGTGATAATACCAAACGAGCTGCCCTTTTTTGCACCCTTTCGATGTCCTCCGTCAATCCCACCTGGTAAGGATCTCACACCGCGCAGCAATATTCTAACAGAGGACGAACGAGTGTAGTGTAAGCTGTCTCTTTAGTGGACTTGTTGCGTCTTCTAAGTGTCCTGCCAATGAAACGCAACCTTTGGCTCGCCTTCCCCACAATATTATCTATGCGGTCTTTCCAACTGAAGTTGTTCGTAATTTTAACACCCAGGTACTTGGTTTAGGAATCATGAAAGATGGCAGAGGACCTGGCGACACCGGAAGGTTTCAGATTGCTTATATAATGATAAGACGGAGCTTTAGTCAGCAGATTTTAAATTGTAAAAAGTTTACAGGGACGGATGTGTACATTGACCGCAATTTATTGGTTATGAACTGTAGATTAAAACTGAAGATATTTCTAAAAGGTAGGAACTTAAGGAGATGGGACCTGGATAAGCTGAAAGAACCAGATATTATTGGAAGTTTCAGACGGGGCACTAGGGAACGATTGAGTAGAACTGGGGAAAGGAATACAGTGAGAGACGAATGGGTAGCTTTGAGAGATGAAATAGTGAAGGTAATTGAGGATCAAATAGGTAAAACGACAAGGCCTAGCAGAAACCCTTGGAAGACGCAGGAGATATTGAAATTAATTGACGAAAGGAGAAAACATAAAAACTCAGCAAATGAAGCAGGCGAAAGGGAATACAAACGTCTAAAAATGAGATTGACAGGATGTGCAAAATAGCTAAGCAGCAATGGCTAGAGAAAAATGTAAGAATTTAGAAGCTTACGTAATTAGGGGGCAGATGGATACTGCCTACAAGAAAACTGAAGAGGCTTTTGTAGAAAAGGGGAGCAGTGGTACGTGGATTAACAGCTCAGACGGAAAACTAGTCCTAAACAAAGAAGGGAAAGTGGAAGGAGTATATTGAGGGTCTACACAAGGGAGATGAATTTGCAGGCAGTGTTATAGAAATGGAAGAGGACGTAGTTGTGTATGAGGTGCGAGACTTGATACTGCGAGAATAATTTCACAGAGCATGAAAGACCTAAATCGAAACAAGGTCCTGGAGTAGACGACATTCCGTCAGACCTACTGATAGCCTTGGGTTGGCCAGCCGTGACAAAACTCTTCTATCAGATGTGTAAGATGTACGAGGCAGGTGAAGACTTCAAGAAGAATATAATCATTCCAATTACAAAGCAAGCCGATGTGGACAAGTATGAATATTACCGAACTATCAGCTTAATAAGTCATGAGTGCAAAATACTAACTAACACCCAGCCTTTGCAGAAGAATGGAAAAGCTGGTAGATGCCGACCTCGGGAAAGATCAGTTTGGATTCCGGAGAAATGTAGGAACACGTGAGACAGTATTGACCCTACGTTATCTCACAGGCAGTGTGGGGGTAGGCGTTATCATGCAACAAGATGATTCCGTCCGACAGCATTCCTGGACGTTTTGACTTTATGACATGTCACAGTTTCTGCAGAATATCTTCATAGTGCTGCGCATTGATTGTGGTTCCACGCTTTAAGAACTCTTCGAGCAAGGGCTCCTACAGTCGAAGCAGATGGTCGTCATGACTTTACCGGAACTTGTGTGACCAGCTTTGGATTTCTATGGCGGGGGAGACGTGGAATGATTCCTGATTCCTCTGTTGGCTTTGGCGTTAGCCCTGGTGCTGTTGGAAAGCTGTCGGACGGAATCATCCTGTCGCACAATAGTACCCGTTCCCATTCTGTCAATCCAACGAAGGTTACGCTTAAGTGATTTGGTTAGGAAACACTGCGACATCCTTCGTACAGACTGGATCCTTCAACGTGTGATTTTCACAAATTTGGCGATTTGAAGAATGTCATGCTTGGACGTCTGTTTAAGTCGGATGAGGAAGTGCAGAAGTGGGGGCCGTTGCGGATAAGTCAGCGGTCGACCACATGATACGAAACAGGAATTGGTCGTCTCGTCTCCCAGTCGGATAAATGCCTTAACGCTTGTTGTGATTACTATTGAATGGAACTACTCCATGGTCCCGTTATGGCTGGTGTTCGAGTTTCAATTGACTGCCCCTCATATAGCGTTTGTCTATCGTAGATACAAATGAAAAGGGCGAGTAGACGACCATGACACAAGCAAATAAGCCTAATAAGCATAGGTACGGAAACCAACAGTTTTTTCCGATACGATGTGCGCAGAAGGGGAATCATGCCAATGTCTAAGATAGGTTTGCGCGTCGTTGTTTATGATAATGGGATGCTTAAGTGGTACATGCATGATGGTGCACCGACTCACTTTCATATCGCTATTAAAGTATACGCAACTAAAATGTTCGACAGAAGATGTGTGGGTGTGGCTTGCCAGTACCATTGCCTTGCAGGTGGCCCGGTTTGAATGTGTTGGATATTTTTGAGTCGATAGTTACGAGTAAACGCTTTAGTATATTTCAGCTCTGGTGACACCGTTGATAAACTGCAGAATCACAGTGTGAGCTGGTGTGAATGCATTCGGAACACGCCTGGGATTTTTTAGCGTGTTGTGACGGTACGTCACATAAATATTGACATTTTTATCGGATGTAAACATATTTTATGAATATAATTAGTATAAAAGATATAGTTAATTATCTCCAAACAACTGATATGCAGCGATAATTTAAGAGTAGCATCTTTATTTGATGTCTATGAAAATAAAAAAGGATCAAAAGAGACGGGATTGTACGGCCAAGGAGGAAGCACGTATTTTATGGTACACACACTGTTTTGTTTCGTTGTACGGAAGGCAGCCATTGAGCGGCTACACATATTTTATGTCAGTTATACGTATTTATTACTAAAATGAAATTGTTATTATTATAAAAAAATGAATTTCTTTATAGTAGTCGTCACCTCAAATGCTCACAGTGGCTAACTATTTTTAATAAGCATTTTTTCAGTAATTTGCGCTGCGAGAAGCTCATCTTCCGATGCAGCATCTGGTCGGCCATTACGCGCCGAAGTATTAATTTATTGTTCAAAGTGTTAACAGTAAATGTAAACGCGAAAGATTTCGTTACAAGAACCTTTTTAAATTGCAACAGATAATTAATTTACGTTAAAGTTCATGTTTTTAAACTGTACAGATTCCATGAGTTCAGTAAGTTTTATCTTGGCCGCTCCACGGCAACAATCGAAATTCTCTCGAGCCTTGCTTCGCAATCAATAATTAGAAATTAACAACATTACATTCAATTCAGTTAACGGCAACTATAGCCGGCTGTTGTGGCCGAACGGCTCTAGGCGCTTCAGTCTGGAACCGCACGACCGCTACGGTCGCAGGTTCGTATCCTGCCTCGGGCATAGATGTGTGTGATGTCCTTAGGTTAGTTAGGTTTAAGTAGTTCTAGGAGACTGATGACCTCAGCCGTTAAGTCCCATAGTGCTCAGAGCCATTTTTTTAACAGCAACTATAATTTAGTCATCACGTTCAAAATCTAAAGTTGGTACATGAATAACTAAGGCCCTTCAAGAACCCGTTTCATATTTACTTATCCACGTAAGTAAAAGTGATAAGAAAAGACAATATCCCTGAGAGAAGGAATCATGCTGATAAATTAAAAATAAAAATATATAAAATATATAGGTAATTTTTTTTCCCATGTGGAGTTGATAGTCTCCCATCGGGCGCCTCCCCAGATGGCGGATAGGTGAATGCTCTCCAGATATGGAGGGCACCGGGGAAATAAAATACCCGGGGTGGACCAAAACTATCAACCGAAATCCAATAACGTCTGCCTGGTATCCAGCGGTTAGGGGTCAGCGTCTGTCCGCCTAGATGGTGCGGCTGCAGCAACCTTCTTGATCTCAACAATCAAGTCGTGTTCCTCGTGATCTTTCCTCGGAAGGACCACCACCAAGTTAGTTTTCAACTTGAAAACCAAACATGATGATAACACAAGGAATGAATCCACTACCCCGGGCACCAGTCGCAAGGCTGGCTTTACCTGGTCATCGGATTCCGGGGGACCAGGAGCATCATGTTACGACTAAGGTTGAGAACCAGACGACATCCAAATTATTACACACAAAACAAAGACACTTCATCGATACACTTAATACTAATACTCTCTTCAAACTTGGTAAGGTCAAACAACTTACAGATGACCTGCAAAAATTCCAGATCAAAATTCTTGCAATCCAGGAAACACGATTTGTGGATGAAAACCATTTTGACACAGACAACTACAGGATCTACAAAGGAACACCAGCAGTTAAAACTAATGGGAAAGGACTCAAACAGTTTGGTACAGCATTTGTAGTCCACAAATCTATCAGCGACTCTGTCATTGAATTCCAGTCTGCCTCAGAACTTATATCAACGCTCTCCATCAAATCGGCCAACAAAGCATATACCTTGATCAACGCACACGCACCCACAAATAACTATAACAAGAAAAGCGCCCAGAAAGTGGATGAATTCTGGAATAACCTTGAAGAGACGAAAAACAAAATTGCCAAACACCATGTAATAATCTTGTTAGGCGACTTTAACGCACAATTAGGCAAAGAGAAAAAATACAGGAAAATCACCGGAATCCATACAGCTCGCAAGAGAACTAACAAGAATGGGGAAAGACTGATAAGCTTTTGCGAAAATTTCGGCCTCGTAGTTATGTCAACACAATTTAAAAAACCCAAAAAGTAACTGTATACTTGGAAGTCGCCCAACACAATGTTGGGTGAATTCCAGATAGACCATGTGGCCGTCTCCAAGAGTAACACAGCAGATATTCTGAATGTGAAAACGAGAAGAGAATTTTTTGAATGAGACCACCGTCTTCTGCAGATAAAGACCAGATTACAACCCAATAGAAAAAAGCCAAAACTAAACAAAGTGCTGCGACCAGACCCCGAATACATAAAACTCAACAAGGAAAACATCTTACAGGAAATTAGTCAGACAAACACCACAACCTGGACAGAACTTGTGGACGTCCTCAAATCCGCGATGAAATTGGGTCAATCCCCGAGAAGGAGAAAGCACAGGTGGTGGAATATAATATGTGATCAAGCAATAGAAAAAGGACCAATGCCTGGAAAAACTTCAATATTCACAAAACATCAGAAAAATGGCAACAATTTCTAGTAAACCGAAAACAAACATCGAAAGCAATTCGGAGGGAAAAAAGAAATTATGACAAACAGCGACTGGATGAGATAGAACAAGACTTTAAGAAGAACAACACCAGGAATTTTTATAAGACGTTTAAAAAACATATTGCAGGATACCAGCCACCCAATCTTTGCTTCAAGAAACCGGATGGTTCACTAGAAACTAACACGAAGAATAACTGCCAAATCCTCGCAGACTATTTCAACAAACTTCTCAACTGCGAAAGACCTAAAGAGGATATTCACTACCAGACGTCTACACCAAATCCCGACGCTAAACCGCCAACCATCAACGAAATAGCAGAAATTATCAAGACACTGAAAAACAATAGAGCCTCAGCAGAAGATGGAATTATTGCAGAACTATGGAAGTTAAATGATGAAAGATTAACAGGAAAAATCTACAAAATCATATTAAACATTTGGGAAACATTACAGATCCCTTCCGAATGGAAATGCGCACTCATCCATCCACTCCACAAAAAAGGGGACAAAACTGAACCAAATATTTACAGGGGTATCTCACTCGTGCCGGTCACATATAAAATCCTATCAAAAGTTCTCATGAATAGATTAGAAGAACAAGCTAACCCACAAATAGGAGAATACCAGGCTGGCTTTCGCAAGGGACGATCATGTATAGAACAGATCTGGAATCCGAAAATGATTCTCCAGATGGGAAACACCCGAAACGCAGTGGTCACTTTTGTAGATTTTAAAAAGGCCTACGACTCAATAGACAGAGTAGCACTCTGCAACACGCTGGAAGAATTCAGCATTGACAGAAAGATAAGAGCAATCATTCAGCAGACATTAACTGACACAGTCTCCAAGGTCAAATTTATGGGGGATATCTCTGAGCCATTTGAAATCCAAACTGGAGTGCGACAGGGTGACGGACTTTCACCATTACTCTTTAATATCATTCCTGAAAAAATTATCAGGACATGGGAAAAAGAAGTCAAAGGAATCCAAATTGGCATTAGAAAAGATAATAGATTCAATGTGAAGTGTTAAGCTTTTGCAGATGGCCTTGCAATCCTCACAAATAATAGAAAAGAAGCCACTAACGCCATAGAGAAGTTACACGAAATTGCACAAAGAACTGGCCTGCAAATTTCGTATGAGAGAACCCAGAACATAGAAAGAGTGCCACAAGACAAATTGCCTATTGTGACAACCCATGGGAAAATCGTACAAGTGCCACATTTTAAGTACCTGGGAGAAATCATCCAGCCATCAGGGATCAACCTAAAGGCCAATGAGGAAAGCATAAAAAAACTACAGAAAGCATATAAACTCACGTGGAACTATTATAACAAAAAGTCTATATCCATTAACGCAAAATTGAGGCACTACAACACTGTCGTACTTCCAGAGGCACTGTATGCATCTGAAACAACACAAATAGGTGGGCAAACTAAAATCGAAGAAATAGAGAAACAAGAAAGGAAAATTCTCAGGAAAATTTTTGGCCCAATACAAGAGCAAGGAATCTGGAAGAAGAGACCAACATCAGAATTATATAAATACACAGACATGATTACGGATACAATAAGGAAAAGAAGAAGTCAGTTCTACGAACATATCCACAGGATGAATGAAAACAGAATTTCAAAGCGAATTCTTAAAGTCATCAACTCAGGCAGGGGAAAAACAAGATGGATAAAAGAAGTTGAAGAGGACCTCAGACAAGCGTACATAACAGTAAACGATGCGGAAAATAAAACTGAAATCAGGAACATCATCAAAAAACATAAATTTGACACCACAACACGGAAAAGACCAGGATGCAAATGGACAGCGGAGCGAAAGAAACAACATAGTGAACACTTAAGAAAATTTGGGCTCAGAAAAAACGTAAACAATCAAGTTCAAACGCTCTCTTTAAATGGGAATAATCGAAAATAATAATAATAATAATATATGTAATTTTTTGTATATGACGTAACAAATGCCACAGACGTCACAGTGTACAGGTATTGATAAAGAGACGTTCTGAAGCCTGATTTCACGTGAAAGGTCGCCTTGTGAAATATTTGTTGCTGTACGTTAATCCTCAAGTACATATCTGCCGTTTGGGCAATCTGGAACTCTGTTGTAAGGTCTTCATGTAGTCAATCGTAATATGTCATATCAGGGAAACCATTGTTCTACATCTACATCATACACCGCAGGCCACCTAATGACGTGTGGCGGCTGTGTCACTAACTGAGCCCTCCAACGCTGTTACACTCGCGAATGGCACGTGGGAAGAATGACTGTCGGTATGTCTCTGTGTTGGCTCGATTTTCTCGAATTTTCTCGTCTCTATCTCTTCTGTCAGTCCTATCCGGTAGGGATCCCAGACAGATGAACAGTACTCAAGAATGAGTCGAACAAGAGCCTTATGAGCCACTTCCTTCGCTGATGAGTTACATTTTCTTATGATTCTTTCTATAAATATGAGTCTGGCACTTGCTTTTCCCACTACTTATTTTATAAGGTCATTCCACTTAAGATCTCTCCGCATAATTACTCCTAGATATTTTACAGTAGATACTGTTTCCAGCGGTTTGACATTAATGGAGTAGCTACACATCAGTGGATTTCTTTTCCTAGGAATGCCCAATATGTTACATTTATTTACGTTCAAGGTCAACTGCCAGAACCTGTACCTTTAATAAATTCTGTGGAGGTCATTCTGCAAATCGTTACTATGTTCTGGCGTTGCTGCTTTGTTATAGACAAATGTTTCATCTCAGAACAGCCTTAGAGAGCTTCCAACGCTTTCTACGAGATCATCCACATATAATGTAAACACCCAGAGGGTCCGAAAGCTGCTGGTAGGGCCTCTTCCGCATCACGGACGAGACCCCTCGGCAAATGTACCTCGTGCACGCTAGCATTCTTTCCCCCCTTGCCTGCTATTTACCTGAGGGGCTCCATCACCCGTCTAACATTGGAGCTCCCAATGACAAGCATGTGCACCCTCTGCATGTCCGGACTGGGCAGGAAAATCGAACACTGGCACAACGGGAGAGGCAACTCGTGCTGGCTCAGAGTTATCGTCAACACTGGGTAGCAGCTCGTGCCTGTTGCTAAGGCGTAGGGAGCCAGCTGCAGGACTTGCTCCCTCTTTCGCCTTCCGTCCAGTGACATGTGAACCCACCACTGTCTGCCACTCACTCTCGAGTGAGGACGGACCGGTCAGATCTTGCGAATTAGAAGATACGGCGACATCCTTGTCAGCAGGGGATTCCAAAGGCACCGAAGGTGTCGCAGGTCTCGTCCCCAGCGTCCCGATGCCGCCGCAACTTTGAACATTAGTCAGAAGCTTGTCGACGGTAGTCAATGCTGCTTGTAGCTGTTTACGGACAGCAGCCAATTCTCCTTGTATCCGCTCACAACAAGCACAATTCCTAGCCATATCGCAGTGTGTAAAAATAGATATATAAGATCTCAAATGGCGGTACTGACTTTGGAATGTCCGCAGAATATAACGAAGAGAACAAAGAAACAGTAAAAAGTGCTTTACATATTTCTCACTATGTCCTCAGACGGCAAAATCTAAACAGAAATAAATTTCACTGAAGTGTATGTGTCTACAGTAACATATTACTATAAACTCTACTTACCCGTAAATTACTGCATGTGGTAAGTATGCAAACCAGAATGCTCTGGTCTAGATTATGTACTATGTACAAGCACGAGTTTTAAGCTTAGTGGCGTGACGTGGCAGTCTGATGGCGGGAATATTGCACTATATTACACAAAGGTATGCACGCTAAAATCAAAACCTACAGTAATTTGCTAACCACTAGTCTACACAGTGAAATATACAGGTGTAGTTCACGCTTTTGAAGAAGCACGTGAAAAGACCAGAAACTAAACTAAATAACTGTGTATGAGGCAAGTGCTGCTTCTGCTACCGCTGCTGGCGCGTGCACGCGGTTCTGCGTCTGCCGGTATTATTGTGATTGTCCGCTTATTCCATTGCCCTCTACTCGCACCTTTCGTTTGTATCTACAACAGGCGAAACACGGTGTGTAAGCGGAGCAAAGACTAATGGAGAATCATTCTATCGATGGTAAGGTGTGCAAATGGGGAAATATACTGAGGCAAGCGACGTCGGGCATATTGGGCAGATTGTTAGGGCAGAAGCCTGGCAAAGATCGCTCTAAAAAATGCGACGCTGATCAGCTGCTCGCGTGCAACAGTTGTGAGCGTCTATGGTAAACGTGAATTGTTTCTTTCGTCTGTGCTTCGGAGCTTCCTTGGTCCCGAAATCACATTTGCTGTCGCGGCGTGAACCGACGTACCTGTGTAAACGTGCGGCGCGCGAGAAAAGGTGTGCGACATACTGCTGCGCAGATTTGATTGGACACGTTTAATGGTGGACACAGACTATTTCTCTTCTCTTATGATCTATCAAATCAATCAAAATAGACGTCGCATTGACCTATGAGACGTATGAGGGACGGTAAGTAAATAACACAACATATTTTTTTCTGAATGTGGATTGGTTTTATTCAGGTTTACAATACATCATATTATTCCCCACACTTATGGCTACAAGACAGTATTTTTCAGCACCATCTCCGTTCATTGAGATGGTCTTACGCCACCTTACTAGAAGGACCTGTATGCCCGCATCGCACTACTCCACAGGTCGACGTCGCAGCCAACGTCTTGTTGCATTAAAAACCTCATCATCCACGTACTGCTTCCAGAGGAGAGCATCTTTCATTGGGTCAAAAAGATGGAAGTCGGAAGGTGCGAGATGGGGCTGTAGAGTGGATGAGGATGAACAGTCAAGTTTTGGGAGCTCATGTCATGTGCGCAGAGCCGACCCCTGTGGTCGAGCGGTTCTAGGCGCGTCAGTCCGGAACCGTGCTGCTGCTACGGTCGCCGGTTCGAATCCTGCCTCGGGCATGGATGTGTGTGATGTCCTTAGGTTAGTTAGCTTTACGAATTTCTAAGTGTAGGGGACTGATGACCTCAGATGTTAAGTCCTATAGTGGTCAGAGCCATTTGAACGTGCGCAGACGTGTACGAGGCCTTGTGTTGTCATGAAGAAGGAGAAGATCGTTGGCATTATTGTAACGTCGAACACGCTGAAGTCGTTTCTTCAGTTTCCTTAAGGCAGCACAGTACACTTCAGAGCTGCTCGTCGCATCGTGAGGGAGGACATCAACAGAATAACTCCTTCACAGTCTCAGAAGACCGTCGACATGAGTATACCGGGTAATAATAATAACGTGTGACGAGGGCCTCCCGTCGGGTAGACCGCTCGCCTGGTGCAAGGCTTTCGATTTGAAGCCACTTCGGCGACTTACGCGTCGATGGGGGATGAAATGATGATGATTAGGACAACGCAACACCCAGTCCCTGACCGGAGAAAAATCTCCGACCCATACACGTCTACATCTACATCCATACTTCGCAAGCCACCTGACGGCGTGTGGCGGAGGGTACCTTGAGTACCTCTATCAGTTCTCCCTTCTATTCCAGTCTCGTATTGTTCGTGGAAAGAAGGATTGTCGGTATGCCTCTGTGTGGGCTCTAATCTCTCTGATTTTATCCTCATGGTCTCTTCGCGAGATATACGTAGGAGGGAGCAATGTACTGCATGACTCCTCGGTGCAGGTATGTTCTCGAAACTTCAACAAAAGCCCGTACCGAGCTACTGAGCGTCTCTCCTGCAGAGTCTTCCACTGGAGTTTATCTATCATCTCCGTAAGGCTTTCGCGATTACTAAACAATCTTGTAACGAAGCGCTCTGCTCTCCGTTGGATCTTCTCTATCTCCTCCATCAACCCCATCTGGTACGGATCCCACACTGCTGAGCAGTATTCAAGCAGTAGGCGAACAAGCGTACTGTAACCTACTTCCTTTGTTTTCGGATTGCATTTCCTTAGGATTCTTGCAATGAATCCCAGTCTTGCATCTGCCTTACCGACCATCAACTTTATATGATCATTCCATTTTAAATCACTCCTAATGCGTACTCCCAGATAATTTATGGAATTTACTGCTTCCAGTTGCTGACCTGCCATTTTTTAGCTAAATGATAAGGGATCTTTCTTTCTATGTATTCGCAGCACATTACACTTGTCTACATTGAGATTCAATTGCCATTCCCTGCACCATGCGTCAATTCTCAGCAGATCCTCCTGCATGTCAGTACAATTTTCCATTGTTACAACCTCTCGATACACCACAGCATCATCCGCAAAAAGCCTCAGTGAACTTCCGATGTCATCTACAAGGTCATTTATGTATATTGTGAATATCAACGGTCCTACGACACTCCCCTGCGGCACCCCTGAAATCACTCTTACTTCGGAGGACTTCTCTCCATTGAGAATGACATGCTGCGCTCTGTTATCTAGGAACTCTTCAATCCAATCACACAATTGGTCTTATAGTCCATATGCTCTTACTTTGTTCATTAAACGACTGTGGGGAACTATCAAACGCCTTGCGGAAGTCAAGAAACATGGCATCTACCTGGGAACCCGTGTCTCTGAGTCTCGTGGACGAATAGCGCGACCTGGGTTTCACATGATCGTCTTTTTCGAAACCCACGCTGATTCCTACAGAGTAGATTTCTAGTCTCCCAAAAAGTCATTATACTCGAACATAATACGTGTTCCAAAATTCTACAACTGATAGACGTTAGAGATATAGGTCTATAGTTCTGCACATCTCTTCGACGTCCCTTCTTGAAAACGGGGATGACCTGGGCCTTTTTCCAATCCTTTGGAACGCTACGCTCTTCTAGAGACCTACGGTACACCGCTGCAAGAAAGGGGGCAAGATCCTTCGCGTATTCTGTGTAAAATCGAACTGGTATCCCATCAGGTCCAGCGGCCTTTCCTCTTATGAGCAATTTGAATTGTTTCTCTATCCCTCTGTCGTCTATTTCGATATCTACCATTTTGTCATCTGTGCGACAATCTAAAGAAGGAACTACAGTGCAGTCTTCCTCTGTGAAACAGCTTTGGAAAAAGACATTTAGTATTTAGGCCTTTAGTCTATCATCCTCTGTTTCAGTACCATTTTGATCACAGAGTGTCTGGACATTTTGTTTTGATCCACCTACCGCTCTGACATAAGACCAAAATTTCTTAGGATTTTCTGCCAAGTCAGTATATAGAACTTTACATTCGAATTCATTGAACGCCTCTCCATAGCCCTCCTCACACTACATTTCGCTTCGCCTAATTTTTGTTTGTCTGCAAGGCTTTGGCTATGTTTATGTTTGCTGTGAAGTTCCCTTTGCTTCCGCAGCAGTTTTCTAACTCGGTTGTTGTACCCCGGTGGCTCTTTTCCACCTCTTACGATCTTGCTTGGCACATACTCATCTAACGCATATTGTACGATGGTTTTGCACTTTGTCCACTGCTCCTCAACACTAACTGTACTTGAGAAAAAACTTTTTTGTTGAGTCGTCAGGTACTCTGAAATCTGCTTTTTGTCCCTTTTGCTAAACAGAAAAAGCTTCCTACCTTTTTTAATATTTCTATTTACGGCTGAAATCATCGATGCAGTAACCGCTTTATGATCGCTGATTCCCTGTTCTGCGTTAACTGTTTATAATAATTCGGGTGTTTTTGTCACCAGGGGGTCTAATATGTTATCGCCACGAGTCGGTTCTCTGTTTAACTGCTCAAGGTAGTTTTCAGATAAAGCACTTAAAAAAATTTCACTGGATTCTTTGTCCCTGCCACCCGTTATGAACGTTTGAGACTACCAGTCTATATCCAGCAAATTAAAATCTCCACCCAGAACTATTACATAGTGGGGAAATCTACCCGAAATATTTTCCAAATTATCCTTCAGGTGCTCAGCCACAACAGCTGCTGAGCCAGGGTGCCTATAGAGACATCCAATTACCATGTCTGAGCCTGCTTTAACCGTGACCTTCACCCAAATTATTTCACATTTCGGATCTCCGTCAATTTCCTTCGATACTATTGCACTCGCCGGCCGCGGTGGTCTAGCGGTTCAGGCGCTGAGTCCGGAACCGCGCGACTACTACGGTCGCGGGTTCGAATCCTGCCTCGGGCTTGGATGTGTGTGATGTCCTTAGGTTAGTTAGGTTTAAGTAGTTCTAAGTTCTAGGGGACTGATGACCACAGATGTTAAGTCCCATAGTGCTCAGAGCCATTTGAACTATCGCACTTCTTATCGCTATAAACACGCCTCCCCCTTCACTGCCAGCCTGTCTCTGCGGTATACATTCAAATCTGAGTTTAGAATTTCATTACTGTTTACATCTGGTTTCAGCCAACTTTCTGTCCCCACTACTATGTGAGCATTGTGACCGTTTATTAATGAGAGCAGTTCTGGGAGCTTTCTATAGACACTCCTGCAGTTTACTATTAGTATATTAATATTTTTATTGCCTGTTGCATTTTGTCTACTCCAACTTTGCCGCGTCTCTGGAGGTGTCTTGTCGGGCCTAGGGAGGGAATTCGCTAACCTAAAAAACCCAAATGTGCACTCCACACGTACTCCTCTACCCTTGTAGCCGCTTCCTGCGTGTAATGCACGCCTGACCTATTCAGGGGGACCCTACATTTCTCCACCCGATAGCGGAGATCGAGAAATTTGCACCCCTGATCTCCGCAGAATCGTCTGAGCCTCTGGCTTAAGCCTTCTACTCGGCTCCAAGCCAGAGCACCGCGATCGGTT
Organism: Schistocerca americana; assembly: GCF_021461395.2. NCBI lineage: Eukaryota > Metazoa > Arthropoda > Insecta > Orthoptera > Acrididae > Schistocerca > Schistocerca americana. The sequence continues at coordinate 823,181,034 of NC_060119.1, forward strand.
CTGGGAACGATGCTACAAATAGTTAGCTCAGCTTCCACCCCGCGTGCGAGGTTTCCCGCCTTCACCAACTTCGCCAACTGCCTGTACGAACTGAGGATGACCTCTGAACCCAGACGGCAGGAGTCATTGATGCCGACATGAGCAACAATTTGCAGTCGGGTGCACCCAGTGCTCTCTATCGCCGCCGGCAGGGACTCCTCCACATCTCGGATGAGACCCCCCGGCAAGCAGACAGAGTGAACACTGGCCTTCTTCCCCGACCTTTACGCTATTTTTTTTCTAAGGGGCTCCATCACCCAGCCGGGAATCGAACCCGGGCCCTTAGGGTTGACAGTCTGTCGCACTGACCACTCAGCTACCGGGGGCGGACAGTATACCGGCTGAGGGAGTGGCTTCGAACTTCATCTTCGGCAGAGGGGTGGTCTAGCGCAACTCCATGTATCGCCGTTTTGTTTCCGGTTTGAAGTGACAAAACCACGTTTCTTGGCCTGTAAGAATGTCCGACAAAAAATTGTCACGATCAACCTCTTAACGCGCAAGCAACTCCCGACAGATGGTCCATCGTTGCTCTTTATGATCTGCTGTTAAGCGGCGATTAACCCATCAGGCACACACATTTCAGTGTCCCAACAGGTGGTCAACTGTGTCAACACTACCAGGAGAGGTGTTCAGTTGTGCAGTGACGTGTGTGATTGTAATCCTTCGATAACATCTAATGAGAATGTCTGCATATTCGAGAATTGCAGGATACAGCTGCGTGCGGTCGTGCGGCACGTGGGAGATAGGACAGGTTCACACGACCTTGTTGCGATGATGATAGACGCCTCGCCCAGCAACTCATGCTGCTTTTGTTCACTGCCAGATCTCCGTAGACATTCCGCAAGTGTCTATGAAAGCGTTGCTCTGATTTTCCGCCTAAAGATACTTATTGAGAGCCCCTCGGACATCACGAAAACAGCTGCTCCGTCACAAAGGGCGCACGATTTCCAAAGACTACAAAGGCTGTCTACCAACTCCCTGCACGTCTCGAGCGCCGAAGCAGCTCCATGAAATTATTTAACGGTTTAGCCTTGTAGCCAGTCTGAACCAGGAGCGGAATGTATACATTTTCATTAGCTACTTCCTACGCGCGGGCCGAAATGGCCCAGCGGTTCTAGGCGCTACAGTCTGCAACCGCGGTACCGCTACGGTCGCAGGTTCGAATCCTGCCTCGGGCATGGATGTGTGTGATGTCCTTAGGTTAGTTAGCTTTAAGTAGTTCTAAGTTCTAGGGGACTGATGACCTTAGAAGTTAAGTCCCATAGTGCTCAGAGCCATTTCTGAACTTCCTACGCCCTCTTAAAGCGCTTCTGTAATGTTCTGCTTCACGGCAGTACACTAAGAAATTTCTCCACCAAATGTGCTTATAACATCGGCCATCATGTAGAAAATACTCACTCGTAATATCAGCGGCACCCCATGAACCATGGACCTTGGCGTTGGTGGGGAGGCTTGAGTGCCTCAACGATACAGATAGCCGTACCGTAGGTGCAACCACAACGGAGGGGTATCTGTTGAGACGCCAGACAAACATGTGGTTCCTGAAGAGGGGCAGCAGCCTTTTCAGTAGTTGCAGGGGCAACAGTCTGGGTGATTGACTGATCTGGCCTTGTAACACTAACCAAAATAGCCTTGCTATTCTCGTACTGCGAACGGCTGAAAGCAAGGGGAAACTAGAGCCGTAATTTTTCCCGAGGGCGTGCAGCTTTATTGTATGATTAAATGATGATGGCGTCCTCTTGGGTAAAATATTCCGGAGGTAAAATAGTCCCCCATTCGGATCTCCGGGCGGGGACTACTCAGGAAGACGTTGTTATCAGGAGAAAGAAAACTGGCGTTCTACGGATCGGAGCGTGGAATGTCAGATCCCTTAATCGAGCAGGTAGATTAGAAAATTTAAAAAGGGAAATGGATAGGTTAAAGTTAGATACAGTGGGAATTAGTGAACTGCGGTGGCAGGAGGAACAAGACTTTTGGTCAGGTGAATACAGGGTTATAAATACAAAATCAAATAGGGGTAATGCAGGATTAGGTTTAATAAAGAATAAAAAAATAGGAGTACGGGTAAGATACTACAAACAGCATAGTGAACGAATTATTGTGGCCAAGATAGACACGAAGCCCACGCCTACTACAGTAGTACAAGTTTATATGCCAAATAGCTCTGCAGATGACGAAGAAATTGATGAAATGTATGATGAGATAAAAGAAATTATTCAGGTAGTGAAGGGAGACGAAAATTTATTAGTCATGGGTGACTGGAATTCAAGCATAGGAGAAGGGAGAGAAGGAAACATAGTAGGTGAATATGGACTGGGGCTAAGAAATGAAAGAGGAAGCCGCCTGGCAGAATTCTGCGCAGAGCATAACTTAATCATAGCTAACACTTGGTTTAAGAATCATGAAAGAAGGTTGTATACATGGAAGAGCCCTGGAGATACTAAAAGATATCAGATAGATTATATAATGGTAAGGCAGAGATTTAGGAACCAGGTTTTAAATTGTAAGACATTTCCAGGAGCAGATGTGGACTCTGACCATAATCTATTGGTTATGAACTGAAGAAACTGCAAAAAGGTGGGAATTTAAGGAGATGGAACCTGGATAAACTGAAAGAACCAGAGGTTGTACAGAGTTTCAGGGAGAGCATAAGGAAACAATTGACAGGAATGGAGGAAAGACAGTAGAAGAAGAATGGGTAACTTTGAGGGATGAAATAGTGAAAGTAGCAGAGGATTAAATAGGTAAAAAGACGAGGGCTAGTAGAAACCCTTGGGTAACAGAAGAAATATTGAATTTAATTGATGACAGGAGAAAATATAAAAATACAGTAAATGAAGCAGGCAATACGAAATACAAACGTCTCAAAAATGATATCGACAGGAAGTGCAAAATGGCTAAGCAGGGATGGCTTGAGGACAAATGTAAGGATGTAGAAACCCAGTTCTAGGCAAAGAAGGGAAAGCAGAAAGGTGGAAGGAGTATATAGAGGGTCTATACAAGGGCGATGTACTTGAGGACAATATTATGGAAATGGAAGAGGATGTAGATGAACATGAAATGGGAGATATGATACTGCGTGAAGAGTTTGACAGAGCACTGATAGACCTGAGTCGAAACAAGGCCCCCGGAGTAGACAACATTCCATTAGAACTACTGACAGCCTTGGGAGAGCCAGTTCTTACAAAACTCTACCATCTGGTGAGCAAGATGTATGAGACAGGCGAAATACCCTCAGACTTCAAGAAGAATATAATAATTCCAATCCCAAAGAAAGCAGGTGTTGACAGATGAGAAAATTACCGAACTATCAGTTTAATAAGTCACAGCTGCAAAATACTAACGCGAATTCTTTACAGACGAATGGAAAAACTGATAGAAGCTGACCTCGGGGAAGATCAGTTTGGATTCCGTAGAAATGTTGGAACACGTGAGGCAATACTGGCCTTACGACTTGTCTTAGAAGAAAGATTAAGGAAAGGCAGACCTACGTTTCTAACATTTGTAGACTTAGAGGAAGCTTTTGACGATGTTGATTGGAATACTCTCTTTCAAATTCTAAAGGTGGCAGGGGTAAAATACAGGGAGCGAAAGGCTATTTACAGTTTGTACAGAAAGCAGATGGCAGTTATAAGAGTCGAGTGGTATGAAAGGGAAGTAGTGGTTACATTGAGCAAGCAATAAAGGAAACAAAAGAAAAGTTCGGAGTAGGTATTAAAATCCATGGAGAAGAAATAAAAACTTCGAGGTTCGCCGATGACATTGCAATTCTGTCAGAGACAGCAAAGGACTTGGAGGAGCAGTTGAACGGAATGGACAGTGTCTTGAAAGGAGGGCATAAGATGAACATCAACAAAAGCAAAACGAGGATAATGGAATGTAGTCGAATTAAGTCGGGTGATGCTGAGGGAATTAGATTAGGAAATGAGACACTTAAAGTAGTGAAGGAGTTTTGCTATTTGGGGAGCAAAATAACTGATGATGGTCGAAGTAGAGAGGCTATAAAATGTAGACTGGAAATGGCAAGGAAAGCGTTTCTGAAGAAGAAAAATTTGTTAACATCGAGTGTAGATTTAAGTGTCAGGAAGTCATTTCTGAAAGTATTTGTATGGAGTGTAGCCATGTATGGAAGTGAAACGTGGACGATAAATAGTTTAGACAAGAAGAGAATAGAAGCTTTCGAAATGTGGTGCTACAGAAGAATGCTGAAGATTAGACAGGTAGATCACATAACTAATGAGGAGGTATTGAATAGAATTGGGGAGAAGAGGAGCTTGTGGCACAACTTGACTAGAAGAAGGGATCGGTTGGTAGGACATGTTATAAGTAGGTACTGGGAGATGAAGAAGCTTGCACAGGATAGAGTAGCATGGAGAGCTGCATCAAACCAGTCTCAGGACTGAAGACCACAACAACAACAACAACAATATCAGCTGAGTGGAATCCATCAGCATCTCTTAGGAGAGTTAGGGGAAACCCAGCCCATTATCTTCAGCCAAATAGAACTCCTTTCCGCCAGGAAACGGTTATTGGGTGAGGGACTGCAAAGCAAACAGGTATAGCACACATGGGCAGCTGAGAAAATTATGTTGTAGTGGTTGCAGGGCGGTGAACCACGAATAGTGAGAAGTTGTGGGACATCCAGGTACTATTACAGAACGTCGTGGTCGGAGGCCTGCCTGCTTTGTAAAGCACGATAGGCGGCGATCTGTAACAGATCTAACGAAACAGCTCAATTCTGACGTAGGAACAAGTATTCCAAAGCACACGCACATTGCTGAAAATGGGGCTTGCAGCAGAGTACGCTTAAGTGTTCCCTAGTTGACCCAACGACATTGCCAATTACAATTGCAGTAGACGCGGGATCATTGATGTTGCACAATGTATCAAGGAAAATGTGTCGACTGGTATTATGAGTCGATGATCGTGTCTGAATTCGCCATCATCCAGGTTAACGTGTGCTCGAAACATGCACTGAGGAGCGGCCCCTGGGTAGGGACGGTGTGATGATATAAGGGTCATTCACCTAGGCTTCCATTGAGAGCTTTGCTAATAGTCGAAGGTACCTGAACAGCTGCAGACTACGTAAATAATGTGGAGCTCTTACTTGCCTTCATGCTTGATGTATTACCAGACAGTGATGTCATCTTGCCGCAGGATTCCTGCTGCTGTCGCATGGCCAAAATCATGCTACAATAATTTGAGGGGGAGCATGATAGTGGTGTCATATTGTATGGTCCATAGCCAATGCTAATTTTTTGGGGAAGCCATTTTTCTACTTTGTGAGGCTTTTGTTGCAGCACAAGCCTACAAGACATTAACTTTCAACATTTCAAATATGACTACAGATGGCGTAGTTAACGTCATAAAATGAAATGCATTTGAGAGTGCCGGTCGTCTGCAAACCTATTCACCTGTGGTGTATTTCATCTTTCACAAATTGTCAATAAAAGAACTGAAGTCTTAATGTTGTAACATTCAGATTTGATACTTTGTTACAATATGTTGTAGCATTCGACACGTATTGGATTTGAGGTGCAATCAGTAGAGGTGAAACTGTCACACTTTGCGTCGGCGGACAATGCCTACTACCTCGCCTTCAGCAGTCGCGTCGGTGCCGATCCAGGCCGTGGAGGGGATGGTTGTGCGCGCCCCTACCGGCCGCCTGTAGGCAACACGCAGAGCGCGCGCAGCGGCTGGCGGTTCCGGACCTGCGACGCTGCTGCAACAGGATGCTGCCTCCGAACTATCTCGCGGCCGCCGTGGCGTCTGTGCTTATCGTACTCGAGCCGCCGTCGTCACAGGCGAAATCTCTTGCCACTGGTGAGTGAGTCGCATTAAAAACTTATATTTATGTCTTCTTACCAGTGCCTGAATGCTAAATTACAGTTTTCCATGCATTACTATAGTATGAAAAATATTCATTGTCTCTTTGGAAACTAGCAAGTTAAATTCACGACTGGTAAGTTTGACGTACGTTAAGAAGCACGTGTTTCAATTTCGTTGATTACGAGAAATTAGAAATCATTTGTTAAGTTGCCTTTTTCATCAAAAATGAAGGATTAAGATATAGCAATGAAGCATTTTTTTGATTAATGCATGATTAAAGTCATTAAATAGATTTCACTGTGATGGAAAAATCTGCTAAGCCTTTCACTGTGGAATATAAATACTACTTATTCTCTGTAGATTACCATGTCGAGCTACCTGTGCTTTCCACATTAACCATAGTAGATGTGGAAGCCATAATGCATTTAAGTGCTTGGATATCAATAGATGATCAGTTACAAATAATCAACAACACTGCTGTTAAGATATCAAGTACTATAAGCCGTTGAAGAGACTTTCCTTACGGGGGGACTGGGGAAAGGGGGGGGGGGGGGGAGAGGATAGGATGACATTGCAATGTCTATTATGTTCATAAGCCAGTTGTTATAGCAACTGTTGATTTATTGCATTATATGAATCTAGGGACTATCTGGCATAATCTGCAGTAAATGTGATGAAATATTCTTCGTACTTCAAATGAGAACTTTACAACAAAACTGCAGTTTAATTTTCTACATTGAAGTATTTATAATCAACGTAATCTTTGTCTGTGGACAGCTAATAGATATGTTAAATTTCTTTTTAACAACTGACGTCTAGGTTGAACGACCAGCAATTATCCCATTATAAATATAAATAAAGCCATATTGTTATTTCTCAGTAAGTTATGAGTATGTCTTTTTATAACTACAACTATAAACTGTTAACAACAGTCGAATGGAAAGACATTTCATAAAATTCTAAAGATTCAGTGCGTTTCAAGCATGATTCGTGTTTTTAAGATACTTTTACCTATCTGGGAGATAAGACGATTGGCTCACATTATATGGATTCAGTAATTTGCTATTGAAACCCTTTATACTTTCTGCTGTCCTCTTCTCTCCCTCTTCTTTTTTATGTCGTGTGTCACTTTCATGATTTGACAGTCATTATGTTGTTTTAATCTTGTCACCAGAAATATTTTCAGCAGCCATAGTTGTTAGTTAAACCTAAGTGTGGAAAGTCGTGTGTGCCATCTATCTGTGAAATGAGTTGACTTTGGTTCCGTGTTTCTTCGTGTTATAACATTGCGTAATCTGTTTGCATCGTGTGTCGCACCTCATGCGGCAGAGATTGGGAACTAGTTCGGTAATTACTTAAACGAGGGTGAGAAACACTATGAAAGCACACTCGGGATGACCCGTGGCTAGACAAAGAGTCGTTATTTCGTCGCAAGCGTTCGAAGCGGGTCGGCTCACTTCAGTGCGAGTGAGCCCGCTAGGTGTTGAACTACACCTTTAGGTATTTCGTTGATTTCATTTGGTGGACAAAATATAAGTAAGTCGTGTGATGACGCAAATGAGCTGTAGAGCAGCTGTCGAATGCAGCGGGGCATAAGAACATTGTGAAGCAATGAAAAAAATAATTAATTCACTGCCCTACAGAGAGATGCGGCAGTTCGCAATGTGGAATTCGTGTGATGTACAAGCGCCTGACCGGTTACAAATGAGAGCCTTAAGCGCCCTTTGGAATCCTGCAAAGGTAAAGCCTCTGGCACAAGGACCGCGTCCACGGATGTTGAGCGTGCCGCGTTTCTGGCATCATAGTGTGGAGAAAGTATGATCGGGAGTCTTTCCGAACGTGCAGAGAAACGTCTAGCATCACAGATATTATTGAACGTACGTTTGAACGTCGATCAGTGAGATGGAACAACGTCACCTGTGTCACATGAACGCCATCTCTCTGCAGTACAGCGTCCGGAGACGTCATATTGGCTTTCAGTTGAAGGCCCGTATGTATGTATGTCACCAGCCAAACCCGATTTTAGGATGAACTAGTTTCGCCTAGGTCAAACTCATTCATCCTTTTGACGATAGGATAAACAGTTCAGCCTAGGTCGAATCGGTTTATCCTAGTTAGAGTTTACATGCTTTAGGATGAACTGGTACATCCTAATCAGAACTAGTTTCAATTAATTTGTATCTTATATAAGCTTTTCAAAGTAAATTGAATAAAGCAATAGATACAAAATAGTCAATATGATTCATTAAAGTTATTTAATAGCTAATCAGTAAATTCACATCTATCACTAGATCAACTTTCATATATCCATCCACAAAAATCACCTTATCTGCAATTTGCTTATTTACTTATTTTTGCAAGGTTTACTTTGGTTGCACTTAGAATTACAGAGTACTTGTTTTTCTTACAACTTCATTTGTTTGTTATATAGTTTTTCATGCAAGTGCGTTTCACGAAGCCTTGTCCTGATACAACAGAATGTTTTGTGGCTGCAGTCCTTAAAGATATTTTAATATCTCCCACATCTAAAAATTTCTGAATGCAGACGTCGAAATCAGTTCTAGAAAAATAAAAAAGAAATTAAAATAAATATTTTTAATATTTTATTACAAATAGTTATGGAAATTTTAATAAAATTATACCTGCAATAATGTTTTTGAAGTACGCCATGTTTGTTGCCAGCTTTGTACAGGTCCTCATCAGTGTTTTGAAGTATTACTCCAATTAGATTTCGAAGGTCACCTCTGCCTTTATCTACATCAGGAATCGGTATGGTTCAGTTGTCTCCAATGTCAGCTGGTGGATGAGAGGAAGCTTTCATTCTTTTAGCTTGGTTTCTTAAATTTTCTGTCGGAATTTTTCTAGCATTTTGAATGTCGTTTGTGTCAATTTTCACAATGTTATCATCATCACTATATCACTGTCTTCGTACTGTTCAGTATTGCTGTCATCTTCGATTGCCTTCTTTAGGTCATCTTCATCCTGAATATCATTTATGATTTCTTGAGGCAACGAGGAAGTGGAAAGTCCTACTGTAGTTTCGATTCCGAATAACGCATTGTGAGGTGATTGTTTTATGCCAGAGTGGTATGTTCGATTTTTCATGAATTGGCCATTCCTTAATCCTTTCGACCACTCCGTCGAATTGTTGTCCTTTAACCAAGAACTTATCGTATTTTCCATGTCCTGATTGGCACGTTCAACAGAGCCCTGACTTCGGCTGTGCCTTGGTTTTCCATGCACAATTTTCAGTTCTGACCAAAGCTTTGCGAGTTCACTTATAACATTATTGACAAATTCTCTGCCATTATCAGATCGAAGAATGCACGGCGCCCCTACAGATAGGAATATGTCATTCAAATGATAAGCCACTTCTTCAGCCCTCTTTGATGTTAACGCATGAAGGAGAACAAATTTTGTGAAATAGTCTTGGTAAACTAGAATGAAATTTAAATTCCCGTCTGGTTGTGTTTGGAAATCAATCAAATCGACTTGCCATCTGCTATTCATTTCCGAATGGAGAACTGGCTTTGAAACTAGCCTTCTTTCCTTTTTTGTCTCCTTTTGTTGACAAACATCACACATTTATAAATAGAGGCATATCATTTCCTTTGCGATATTGGCATATTTTTTTGATGTATCGGCTAACATCCTATCGCGACCACCACGACCCACAACTACATGAGCTGCGTCAATCACATCATAAAGTTCATCAGCTGGAACAAAGTATTTTATGTTCCCTTCACACCGTGCAATTAGTTTTTTCACTTCACCAATTTTCAAAACAGCAAATCGTTTCAGTATTCTTTTTTGTAATGATATTCTTTTCTCCAACTTTTCCGCGTCTTCTACTTGTTTAATAAAATCTGCATATTCGTCTACTGATAACCCGTTTGTTTTCACTCTGCGAAATTTCTTCCAGAAACTTTTCTCTCCATAGCTTTTGATTGACTTGTCTACTACACGAAGGCTCATCCATGATGGAACGCTTCACAATAATTATGCTAGGATTATAATAAAATCATTTAAACGCAACCAGCAACTTAACACGCGCACTCGGCGATGCAAAATAACGTTCAAAACAAAGAACAGTGCGAGCGAAGAGCGGTTGAGAGGTGCGAGGGGCAAGTCAGAGATGATTCGGGGATTCCCCGTTCGTACAGGCAGCGACATGCGTTCCAACTAGGCAAGTTTAGTTCAGACTAGGACGTACCAGTTTATCCTAAAGCATGCAAATTCTAGCAAGGATAATCTGATTCGACCTAGGCTAAACTGTTTTATCCTATCGGTAACAAGGATTCTACTGTTGAATAAGAAAAGTGATCAAGTAAGATTGGCAAAAGAATTTTTTTAATAAGTGAGAATGATGAAATAATTTTTATCTTATATGCAAAACTACTGTAAATTTGTATCGCAGTTTTTGTAATGGAACTTGTATAAACCCATGTCCTTATTGAGTGGACGTGGTACTTTCCTTTTTGCCTTATAATATGGCTATGGATATTGAAGTTCTTATTTACGTGTATTACAGACAGAATAACATGACTAGCATATGGACAAGGGAACCAACGTGCCTTTTAACAAAGATAAAGTAGGACTTTACGCCCCTCCATTTCGTACACAGTTTGATGTGCGACAGCCGACAACTGCCGCTGGAGCGCGCTGCGATCGCCTATACCATGTTGAGAACACGTACCGTATGCACAAGTCGCATCGTTTCTCAGCGTTCAGCAGCACGTTGAACTCGGCACACTCAACGTTCAAGTTAGAAGGCACTGTCCTAGTACCAGTGGCTTAAGACTGAACTCTTTTTCCACAGGTGATATCACAACACGTTTGAATACTATTCCTAACAGAGAAGAGTACATAGGAGACCGACTAACACCGGTATAGGGCTGGCTTCTGAACTGGAACAGTATTTTCGTAATTGACATATTTTGGCGTGAAAGGTTGTGTGCTAAATGAGATACAGGCAGAGAACGGAGGGAGTATCTAGGAGCAACATTAGCTGGGGAAGACGTGACGAACGTTCCTGAAGCCGCGCAGCAATTGACCTACCTATAGGCCACCGTCCCAGGGGTTTACTCTGAAGTCCATATACTGAGATGAAGTACTTGTAGATGTCGCCAGGATCAACTGCAACGGACAGAATGCTGCGCACGACGCGGAATGACGTCGGATACCTCGGAATGTAATCGCAGTAGAGGTGCTACAAAACAGCGTGACATTCAATTTTTCGGTGTCTGGCAGCCATAACAACACTAAACACAATAACAACGTCTAAGCAGCCGTAGAACGATAACCAAGCCCTCTTCATGCTGTACAAAGAAACACCATTCCACGCGAATACCTGAGATCATCACACCGCAAAAGTTCGAAGGTTCAAATGGCTCCAAGCACTATGGGACTTAACATCTGAGGTCATCAGTCCCCTAGACTTAGAAGTACTTAAACCTAACTAACCGAAGGACATCACACACATCCATGCCCGAGGCTGGATTCGAACCCGCGACCGCAGCAGCAGCGCGGTTCCGGGCTGAAGCGCCTAGAACCGCTCGGCCACAGAAACCGTCAAGGTCGAATGACTACTTGAAAGTAGAAGCTCTACAATCGGAACATTTCATACTTCAGGAGGTCGCATCGGTAAAATATTTTTTACGAAAACAGGAAGCCTGTGGATGAACAACATTTCGAGAGAGGTCTGGCGTCTAAATTCATGTGATCATGCCCGCTATTCCAGAGAGCCTACTACAACTCTTCAATGCTTCCAATATCTTAACTCCACGCTACTATGAATCGTTTACATTACCTACGCGGAAGGTATGTTTCAATGCTATAAACGAAACGTCATCAGCACTTAGTGATCTTTTAAAACCCTTTTCGGTGAACTGACTGGCTTTTATTTTACCCTTCTGAATTACAACTGAGGATCAAAAACGACACATCGGTACATCGAATGTAACCATCATGCGATAAATATTATTAACATCTCACTACAGCAGAAGTTCAAAAGTTGGTGTTGTATCAAAAAACTGTTTCGAATTACTTACGAGAAGGCGCATAAAGAGCGTGCCTGTATTCACTCCAGACTACCGAAATTGTGCACTTGTTGACGTACCGCCTTCAGGTACTTGGAAATAACGGAGACAATGGCGGTTGTTCTAGTCTTACGGATTATGGCCATGGCGCTATTCCTCTGGGACTATACAATAGCCAGCGCAGAATATAAGTACTCCAAACTCCTATTGTATCGGACAAAAGATGGACGGAGAGATTCTCGGTCTTGTGCTTCAATAAGCTCACAGTTCTCGGTACGGCTATTTCTCGCTGTTTCACGGAACACCAATTCATTCAGGTATGTGCCAACAACGCTAACCTCTAAGAGAGGAAGTCGACTTCAGATAGCACAAAGAGAGAAATATCATTTTACCTTGGGATCATGATTAAAAATAATTGTTATATTTTTTAATGGAAACACTTCCATTGGCGAGTTCCGTGTGGAAATTTTTATTTAGTTAAAATTGTAAGAACGTGAGAATGTGACTCCGGTAATATATACTGCAATGACACATTCTGTTAATGCATTGTTTTTCTTTGTGTCATAGCACGCGCACAACTAGCTACAGAGAATTACACTTTCCACAGCGATTTATTAGTATGCGCACCTAACGATGTCCCGGAGGGTACTTCTAGTACGACTAACTGTACCCAAGTTCCACGTTCCACTCGCATGTGGGGTGTAGGCATAATGATTGACAGTAAATCACCTGTATTAGTTTTAATTTCTTGGATTTTCTCGCCTTGGTCATTTCGTGAGGTGTATGTGGGGGGAAGTAATATGTTTTTCTACTCTTCCAGGTAAGTGCTCACCCAAAATTTCAATAGTTAACCTCTCCATAATGCACGACCTCTATCTTATAACGTCTACACTGGAGTTTGTTAAGTGCCTCATCGTGTTGACAACATCTTTTACTTCAGTCAGGGTTGATGTTATGAAACGTTTGAAACGTAGAAATGTTTTCTAAAATGCGATATTTAAAGATACTCTACTTAAAATATGGATACCCCTCACTCCACACACACGCATACAAGTACACGCGCCCGCGCAAGCGCGCGCGCGCGCGCACACACACACACACACACACACACACACACACACACACACACACACACACAGAAACGTACCCATTGTATAGCCGTAGACTTGCTAAGAATTTATGGTATTTTGTAACTAAAGGAGGTGAATGATTTTTGTAACTGAATACAAAAGCAGAGACAAGAATTATCATACCATGACGTGTCATTTGGAATAGAGGTATAATTCATAGGACTACTAAGTGTGCCTGAGGCTTCACAAGAAAAAAAAAAAAAAAAGAAACTGATAGTTTGAATCAGGATCGTCGGCGTAGTCTGTTACGAGAAGATTATTAGTTTAAGTCAGTTAGCTGTCGTCATACTCTGGTATGTGATAGTTTTCATATCAGGCCGTTCTAAAAACCAATAAACAATATTTTAAGGTTCTTCACAGGACAACATTAAACATTTTCGGAACATCGCGGGGCACGTCATGTAATGAATTTATTTAGTTCCCTACTGCAATATCATTTGTTCTCTGAAGATAGCTGATCCGTCTATGAAATGAGTACCAAATCGCCGTCCCAAAAAGACATGATAACCGATGTGGAATTTTCAGGCCAACACATTAAGTATTGGAAATGTCATATTTTCTTCGTTAACAATTGCAACAAGAAGCCATTTACAATTTACAGGTCAGTTGTGTATCTAATTTTCGAAATGTACATCTTCTACAGAGTGTGGTGCTCCGTGGCAAAGTAAACTCGTGTCATTCGTGTCGACCAAATTTTGGTCTCTTTGTTTCCCTAGGTCCCTTGAGTCAAATTCGTGGATGGATGCGTTGGCTGAATCACTGTCGAGTTAAGTATCTATGCTATCCCAGTCTGGAAATTGGTTACTATTCACACAATTAGCTTTCTGTAAATTTCCTAGCAGTAAACTGAATGTAGAAACACCCTCTAAGGTAGAGTAGTTTAGTCGTTTACATAGATCATCGGCACGACGTATCGATAAAAGTTGAGACTAGTCAATGTGTTAGTTTCTTAATGTAACTGATATTTACACGTGTGCGATGATGCTATCTGACTATAGTTGCTTATAGAACAAGTATTATATGCAGACCTGTGATCACTCTGGTCAGCCATCAGTGTCAATCTACAGGCAGCCTAATTATGTGGCACTTATACTGGTACGTGCATGGTTGTAAGGAACTGATATTTCATTTCATGTGGGCAGCTAGACCATGAAAGGAGCTTTCCTGAGTTGCCCACATGCTACGACGAAACTGACCGTTAATCCGAAGCATAAAGTTGTGGTGTGAACCCAATATAAGGTCCACTACGTATGTTATAGACAGTGGTTCTCTATTGGGTACAAGGCAGCTGAGCTACTTGGGCGACGAACGGCCGGTTTAGCAGCCAATGTAGTCTGCACTACACATTTTGTGGTAGAATGGCATTTTGGCCTAAATATATTGGCGTTGCTGTTGACGCAAAGGGCCATGCGTCATTTGGAGAATAAGTGACTAGAAGAGGGCCATAACTAGTAGCGACTAAGCCAACGAGTTGCTCCTTCCACCCACTGGAGCAGATTGATGTTCTTTTAAAGTAACTATATGACTGAGACTGAAGCATGATTTCCTTACTGGGAATTGGGATCCGCCACTGTAGAATGCTTGTGATGTACGAGCATTTCAACACCACGTTATAGAAGAGTGCTTCTACTTCACACATTTTATTTACATTTTTATGTATTTTTTACTCGTCTCATTTATGAATTATTACCTGTTTTATTATTTTTATCATATTTTCACAAATGTTCAATCAGTCACTGCGTATTAAATGAGATATGGTGGTGATGACACTGCTGCGCATCCGTTAACTTAATAACAACACCAGTCTCTATATAAGCTGAGGTGACAAAAGTCATGTGATACCTCCTATTAACCGGCGTAGTGCAATAACTTGACGTGGCACTGGCTCACCAAGTCGTTGGAAGACCCTTACAGAAATACTGAGCCATGCTGCCTCAACAGCCGTCCGTAATAGCTAAAGTGCTACCAGTGCAAGATTTTGTTCACGAACTGACTTTTCGATTATGTCAATAAACATTCAGCGGGATTAATGCTGGGTAAAAAAAAGTTCAAATGTGTGTGAAATCTTGTGGGACTTAACTGCTAAGGTCATCAGTCTCTAAGCTTACTCACTACTTAACCTAAATTATCCTTATGAAGAACACACACACCCGTGCCCGAGGGAGGACTCGAACCTCCGCTGGGACCAGCCGCACAGTCCATGACTACAGCGCCCTAGACCGTAATGCTGGGTGAACTGGAAGGTCAAATCATTCGGTAGAACTGTCCAGAATGTTCTTCAAACAAATCGTGAACAATTGTGGCCCAGTGACATATCTCAATGTCATTCATAAAAATTCCATCGATGTTTGGGACGTCCACGAATGATTGCAAATGTTCTCCACGTAGCCGAGGATAACCATTTTCAGTCAGTGACGCGTTCAGCTGGGCCAGAGGGCCTTGTCCATTTCGTGTAAACGCAGCAAACACCATTAGGGACCAGCTTGCACAGTGCCTTGTTGACAACTTCGGGCCATGGCTTTGTGTGGTCTGCGCCACACCCCAATCGTATCATCGACTCCTACCAACTGAAATCGGGACTCATCTGACCAGGTTATGATTCTCCAGTCGTTTGGGATACAGACCATATGGTCACGAGCCCAGGAGAGGCGCTGCGGGCGATGTCGTGCTGTTAGCAAAGGCACTCGCGTCGGTCGTCTGCTACCATAGCCCATTAGTACCACATATTGGCGGACTGTTCTATCGAATGCATTTGTCGTACGTCCCACATCGATTTCTGCGGTTATTTCAAGCAATGTTGCTAGTATGTTAGTACTGACAGCTCTAAGCAAACGGCGCTGTTCTCGGTCGTTAAATGAAGGCCGTCGACCATTGCGTTGACTGTAATGAGATGTAACGGCTGAAATTTGGCATTCTCGGCAAGCTTTTAACACTGTGTATCACGAAATACTGGATTCCCTAACTACAACCGAAATGGAATGGCCAATGTCTGTAACTCCAACTCCTATTCCGCGTTCCAAGTTTGTTAATTCCTGTCGTGCGGTCGTAATCACATCGGAGACCTTTTCACACGAACCACCTGAGTCCATATACTACCGTCACTATCCCATGACTTTTGTCAGCTCAATGTATTCGTGGTTGGAAGGATGTGTGTAAAACTGCACATACTACTTTCGAAGATTTGGTTCTGTTGCAATCATAGGATTTTTACTGTTGCAATATCCTAGACAATGGATATGGAAAAGAAATCCGACTCTCAGATATTCGATTTCTGCATTGAATATGTCCTCCTCATTAGTCGTTTGTTAGGCCAAATCGCGGTGATTCTACACTCCTGGAAATTGAAATAAGAACACCGTGAATTCATTGTCCCAGGAAGGGGAAACTTTATTGACACATTCCTGGGGTCAGATACATCACATGATCACACTGACAGAACCACAGGCACATAGACACAGGCAACAGGGCATGCACAATGTCGGCACTAGTACAGTGTACATCCACCTTTCGCAGCAATGCAGGATGCTATTCTCCCATGGAGACGATCGTAGAGATGCTGGATGTAGTCCTGTGGAATGGCTTGCCATGCCATTTCCACCTGGCGCCTCAGTTGGACCAGCGTTCGTGCTGGACGTGCAGACCCTCGTGAGACGACGCTTCATCCAGTCCCAAATATGCTCGATGGGGGACAGATCCGGTGATCTTGCTGGCCAGGGTAGTTGACTTACACCTTCTAGAGCACGTTGGGTGGCACGGGATACATGCGGACGTGCATTGTCCTGTTGGAACAGCATGTTCCCTTGCCGGTCTAGGAATGGTAGAACGATGGGTTCGATGACGGTTTGGATGTACCGTGCACTATTCAGTGTCCCCTCGACGATCACCAGTGGTGTACGGCCAG
The DNA here is from genome assembly GCF_021461395.2 of Schistocerca americana. Classification (NCBI taxonomy): domain Eukaryota; kingdom Metazoa; phylum Arthropoda; class Insecta; order Orthoptera; family Acrididae; genus Schistocerca; species Schistocerca americana. The sequence continues at coordinate 823,197,971 of NC_060119.1, forward strand.
TGTAGGAGATCGCTCCCCACACCATGATGCCGGGTGTTGGCCATGTGTGCCTCGGTCGTATGCAGTCCTGATTGTGGCGCTCACCTGCACGGTGCCAAACACGCATACGACCATCATTGGCACCAAGGCAGAAGCGACTCTCATCGCTGAAGACGACACGTCTCCATTCGTCCCTCCATTCACGCCTGTCGCGACACCACTGGAGGCGGGCTGCACGATGTTGGGGCATGAGCGGAAGACGGCCTAACGGTGTGCGGGACCGTAGCCCAGCTTCATGGAGACGGTTGCGAATGGTCCTCGCCGATACCCCAGGAGCAACAGTGTCCCTAATTTGCTGGGAAGTGGCGGTGCGGTCCCCTACGGCACTGCGTAGGATCCTACGGTCTTGGCGTGCATCCGTGCGTCGCTGCGGTCCGGTCCCAGGTCGACGGGCACGTGCACCTTCCGCCGACCACTGGCGACAACATCGATGTACTGTGGAGACCTCACGCCCCACGTGTTGAGCAATTCGGCGGTACGTCCACCCGGCCTCCCGCATGCCCACTATACGCCCTCGCTCAAAGTCCGTCAACTGCACATACGGTTCACGTCCACGCTGTCGCGGCATGCTACCAGTGTTAAAGACTGCGATGGAGCTCCGTATGCCACGGCAAACTGGCTGACACTGACGGCGGCGGTGCACAAATGCTGCGCAGCTAGCGCCATTCGACGGCCAACACCGCGGTTCCTGGTGTGTCCGCTGTGCCGTGCGTGTGATCATTGCTTGTACAGCCCTCTCGCAGTGTCCGGAGCAAGTATGGTGGGTCTGACACACCGGTGTCAATGTGTTCTTTTTTCCATTTCCAGGAGTGTAAATGTAACCTTCGGATGGTTGGGAGATTACTTTGCTTGAGTTCGTGTTGCCCAGTTTTAGATGGTAACATGTATATCTAGGAAAAATAATTTTGTAGTAAAATGTTGATGTACGTCATTGTTTTCCTCTAAGCGTGCTATTGGATATACCGAATCCGGTCTAGGAAGTAAAAGAGATTTAAAGAACAGATATTTTTACTTTTCATTCTCATTTAATTTAACTGCATTATTTTGCACCTGTAAATACATTTCTGCAAAACACAAGAGTTTCTACACTCTTTCTCATGCATAGCTAATTATAATGAAGATTAAAGAAGGTAATGGCTGTTCATTACTATAACCACCAACATCATTGTTAATATTATTTTCAACGTTAGAGAATAACTAAGGCTACACAGTTATCGTGCGTAAGGCCTTTCGGGTTACACATTTCCAGTTGCAACATCAGTCTTGATTTTAAAGGATCGAACCATACATGAAACCGCTGAGTGTCGTGTATAGATTCACCTTACCTTTCGGAACAGGGTATCGTGCATATGCACAATGTAGGCCATATGTAGAACAAATTAAGAAGTACTAACGACGTTTCTATGCTTCTAGTCATGTGTGCTGCTTTCTGATTTCGTATTCTGCAGCAAGGTAATTCTAAGGCATCACGTGACAACAATTTATACCGCAACCAAGACTCGCATGCCGCATCACAGTGGATTAGTTCTGTTTCCATTTGATATTACAGTAAATTTTTGGAAATAGCATCTCACAGGAAGAACGATCAAAATAAATTCAGACGTTGAAGATATGTAGAACACTGTACCAAAAATAAATGATTTACATTTCAGACGCCTGGATTGTCTGTGGGCTCAACAACTCTCTTTTGATCTTGTGTGACTGAAAAGATGATTGAGAAACACCAAATAAGTGGAAACGGAAAATAAGTGCTGGTTCCACTACGTAGTATAAGTGTGTGAATACGCGGTGAAATAATTGTTTCCTTGGGAAAGCGTTCTCACATTGCAACACATTTACTTTTGCTTTGAAGGGTTACTCCACTCTTCAGCAGTTTTCTTGTATTCCCATTCGCCAGCATTCACGATCATTGCAGTCTTCCACTTTCAGTCATATGTTCCTCATCATTTCAATTATTCCCTCTCTCCATGTTATTCCCGGCCGTCCGCGCTTCTTCATTCCCGGCACCGTCGTCCTTGCTTCCTTCGCAATACATATGACGTTGGTTTTTTGTTGCTAGGTGGGATCGCTTCAGGTCAACTTTGTTTTTTTTTTTTAATGCCATCTCAATTCACTGCATTTACTGGTTGTTCCACATCCATTATCTCCCTATTTCCTCATTTCTTCTCCCCTCTGTTCTAGTTAGCCTGGCTGCCCTCTTTATTCCATACATCTCTACTGCTTGTACTATACTTCTTTGCGCTTCCCCAGGGTCAATCCTTCTGTATCGTATATTAGTATTCATTCGACTACTGTTTGTAGAATCATCTCCTTTGATTGTTTTGATATTATTCAACTCCACAGAACTCTATTTAGCATCGTACTTGCTCCTCTTTCTAGATGGATTCTGCTTTCCACATCTCCTTCACAACTTCCAGAGGTGTAGATAATAGATCTTGTTTAAACTGCTATACTGCTTTAACAGTTCCTTGCGACGGTCCGATAGCCTTCCATCTTCTCCCACTACTAGGTATTCCGTTTTCCTCATATTTAATCTAAGCAAGCCTCGTTTAAATGCTTCATTTAACTTCTGTATCATGAACTTGACATCCTACCTACTTTATACTACCAATACTTGATCATCGGAAAATAATGATAGATGGTTCCATTGCTGATAAAGGAATTCTCTTATATCCGCAAGATTGATTCCACTGCTCCAGTATATACTGCATATATAGGGTGAGTCACTAACTATTGTCACCATGAATAACTCCGAAAGTACGATAGGAGCTGAAAAGTTTGTGGGACAAAAGTTGCATGGGACAACGGAGGACATAATATGACGTTGGTTTTTTGTTGCTAGGTGGGCTCGCTTCAGAGATATAAAGGTCAACTTTGTTTTTTTAAACGAGATGCTATCATCTGTAGCTTGTCTTGTGACAGCGGCTATCGAGATGAATCCAATGATGTGTAACAGTAAAGTCTTTGAAGGTCAAGGAAGGTCACAAAGGTGGCATGAACATCCATTTACAGAAGATGTTCGAAGTGGTGACCATTGGTATCAATGCAGTGCTGCAATCTCCTTGTCATGGATTGAGTGGTATTCCTTATCACACTGTCACTTATCGAAGCACATGCTATGACAATTCTCTCTCGCATATCTTCACGTGTAGTTGGAACGTCTTTATAAACAATGTCTTTTACGAATCCCCACAAGAAAAAATCCAGAGGCTTCAAGTCTGGCGAACGAGCCGGGCACGACACATCCTCTCCGCGTCCGAACCAACTATTTGGGAATTGTCTCTGCGACTCATTTCTAGCCATCAGCCAAAAATGTGCCGGACACCCATCGTGTTGATACCACAATCTGTTCCTTGCTCCTACAGGTATTTCTTCCAATAACAGACCTAATGTTCCTAGCAAGAATGTGGTGTACTTCCTACCATTAAGATTTCCTTCAATGAAATAGGGGCGTACTGTCCTCCAGAATCCCACACCATACATTCACCGACCACGCCTTTTGGTGTGCAACTTGCCGCAACCAACTTGGATTTTCAGTTGCCCAATAATGCATGTTACGCAAATTAACATTTCCATCGTTCGTGAATGCAGCCTCGTCAGTAAATCAAATCAAATTAATAAATGTGTCATAGCTCTGAATCTGAAGTTGAGCCCATTGGCTGAATTCAATGCTATGCATACAATCTGTACCAGTTAACTCTTGGTGGCAACTGATATGATGAGGATGATATTTATGGCGATGCAGAACACGAACAACACTACTCTCCCTAATGCCATATTCCCTCGTGATTTGACGCGAACTGACACAAGGATCTCGAACCACAGTGGCAAGAGTACCAATTTCCGATTCCTCGTTAGTGACTTTCCTTTTCCGGTTATGTTTCCGATGCGTTAAAGATACAGTTGTTCTCAATTTATCACACACATATTTAAATGGAGGACGTGTAGGGTGAGTATCTTTCAGCGTATAAGTCCTTAGCTCTCACTGAATTTCGTTGGCATTCTCCGTAAATGGGAAGCATAACGACTTGTTCTTCGAAGGAATACATCATTCACATCCGCTTGATTCGACGATACTAGTCTTACGTTTCCCATTAGTGTTGTATTGAGAAACAGTCAAATGGTGTTTACATGTCAATGGCACGTTACATGGACACGCCATATTCGGCCAATATTTACTACATGCACGATACACGAGAGACAATTGTCAGAACATGTGCTTCGATAAGTGGCGAAGTGATAAGGAATACCACTCAATCAATGATAAGAAGATTCCAGCACTGCATTGATACCAATGGTCATCACTTCTGTATATGGACGTTCATGCCACCTTTTTAACTTCGTTGACCGTGAAAGACGTCACTGTTACACGTCACTGGATTCGTCTCGATAGCCGCTGTCAGAAAATAAGTACAAAACTATAACATCCTCTTTAAAAGCCAAAGTTGACCTTCATATTTCTGACACGACCCCACCTAGCAACAAGAAACCAACGTCATATTGTGGCCCCCGTTGCCCCACACAACATGTGTCCCACAAACTCCTCAGCTACTATCATGTTTTTGTCGTTATTCTAGGTGGCAATAGTTAGTGACTCACCCTCTCTCTCTCTCTCTCTCTCTCTCTCTATATATATATATATATATATATATATGAATAGGGTCAGCGACCTACAGCACCCCTGTCTAAGCCATATTGGTGTCTGGAATGGTTAAGTCAGCTTTCTCCCTACTTTAACTACTGTGTATCATTGGTAGTATACCCTCCAAATAAGGGGTACTTGCTGTGCTTCTACACCTATATACTCTGTCGCTTCCCATAGTGCGTTAATGCGTACAGATTTATACGCTTTTTCTAAATCCGCCTTACTTATTAGTCAAAGGCTAAAATTATGATCCATAAAAGAACGTTCAATCCTAAAACCTACCTGGCCTTCTCGCATCTTTCCCTCCATCTCTTTCTTCAACTAGTAAGCACTTTGCATTTCTTCTTCTCCTTCTCCCCTTCCCCCCTTCCCAATCTGAGTTAATGGTGTATATAAAATTCTCACCATTTGAGGGGGCTCATGTTTCCAAAATTCTATCACAACTCCTCCCAGTCTACCTGCCTACCCGTGTATTACCTTTTTCAGCACCTATTTTACTTCTTCCTCTTATATAGGTTCTACATTACCAAACATGCTGCTTCTGTTGAAGATTTTTTTTCATCCAGTCTCTTCATATTTCTACCACAATTTCTTCACAGTGATTTTTAAACTGTCCAGTACATCTACACTCCTGGAAATGGAAAAAAGAACACATTGACACCGGTGTGTCAGACCCACCATACTTGCTCCGGACACTGCGAGAGGGCTGTACAAGCACGGCACAGCGGACACACCAGGAACCGCGGTGTTGGCCGTCGAATGGCGCTAGCTGCGCAGCATTTGTGCACCGCCGCCGTCAGTGTCAGCCAGTTTGCCGTGGCATACGGAGCTCCATCGCAGTCTTTAACACTGGTAGCATGCCGCGACAGCGTGGACGTGAACCGTATGTGAAGTTGACGGACTTTGAGCGAGGGCGTATAGTGGGCATGCGGGAGGCCGGGTGAACGTACCGCCGAATTGCTCAACACGTGGGGCGTGAGGTCTCCACAGTACATCGATGTTGTCGCCAGTGGTCGGCGGAAGGTGCACGTGCCCGTCGACCTGGGACCGGACCGCAGCGACGCACGGATGCACGCCAAGACCGTAGGATCCTACGCAGTGCCGTAGGGGACCACACCGCCACTTCCCAGCAAATTAGGGACACTATTGCTCCTGGGGTATCGGCGAGGACCATTCGCAACCGTCTCCATGAAGCTGGGCTACGGTCCCGCACACCGTTAGGCCGTCTTCCGCTCACGCCCCAACATCGTGCAGCCCGCCTCCAGTGGTGTCGCGACAGGCGTGAATGGAGGGACGAATGGAGACGTGTCGTCTTCAGCGATGAGAGTCGCTTCTGCCTTGGTGCCAATGATGGTCGTATGCGTGTTTGGCGCCGTGCAGGTGAGCGCCACAATCAGGACTGCATACGACCGAGGCACACATGGCCAACACCCGGCATCATGGTGTGGGGAGCGATCTCCTACACTGGCCGTACACCACTGGTGATCGTCGAGGGGACACTGAATAGTGCACGGTACATCCAAACCGTCATCGAACCCATCGTTTTACCATTCCTAGACCGGCAAGGGAACTTGCTGTTCCAACAGGACAATGCACGTCCGCATGTATCCCGTGCCACCCAACGTGCTCTAGAAGGTGTAAGTCAACTACCCTGGCCAGAAAGATCTCCGGATCTGTCCCCCATTGAGCATGTTTGGGACTGGATGAAGCGTCGTCTCACGCGGTCTGCACGTCCAGCACGAACGCTGGTCCAACTGAGGCGCCAGGTGGAAATGGCATGGCAAGCCGTTCCACAGAACTACATCCAGCATCTCTACGATCGTCTCCATGGGAGAATAGCAGCCCGCATTGCTGCGAAAGGTGGATATAAACTGTACTAGTGCCGACATTGTGCATGCTCTGTTGCCTGTGGCTATGTGCCTGTGGTTCTGTCAGTGTGATCATGTGATGTATCTGACCCCAGGAATGTGTCAATAAAGTTTCCCCTTCCTAGGACAATGAATTCACGGTGTTCTTATTTCAATTTCCAGGAGTGTAGAATGTTTTGTGGGTGCGGTACTGCTAAACATTATCTTCTTCATCATGCTCCATGCCTCCGCTAACTCCTGTATCTAAACGAATGTTCTTTTTTCCCCATAGGCTTTCCCATGCCTCTTCCTTAAACTTTGTTGTGAATATTTTAGCCCTCTTTTTATATGGCTTGTGTCCATTCCAATTTCCTTCACTCCCAGAACTAAACGATATTTAATTTGGTTTCTTCTTTTCCTCAACTACCTCAAACAATTCCGTGGTTGTCCATTCAGTTCTTGCCCTTTCCATTCCTAAAGCTTCCTCTGCTGCTTCCTTAATCGAATGTTCCAGAAAATTGTATAGTTCACAGGCACACCAGTCATCCTCCGAATGGCCGGCCGTTGTGGCCGAAAAAAAAAGCGGTTCTAGGCTCTTCAGTCCGGAACCACTCTGTTGTTACGGTCGCAGGTTCGAATCCTGCCTCGGGCGTGGATGTAAAAACTTAATGGACGAACTTCTCACATATTCTTCTTGTAGGAGGTGTATAATATATTTTGAATTCTCTATAGTTTAGTTTCCAACATTATCCTCCTCGTTTTGTTTTATCTTGGTTCCGATTGGGAAACCAGTTTTTGAAGTAATTATGCAACGATCGAAGTTACAATCTGTTCCTCATTTTTTCTTGCGTCTTGTACCTTAATCCATCTCTGTCTTTGTACTATTACCTAATCCTACAATACATTTTAGGTTTGTTGAGGGATGTGCCCATTTATATTAATGAATTTCTTTGTCTGGAGCTGATCATCCGTAACAGTATGCTGCTGAATCCCACAGAAGTTAATCAGCCTCTCAATTATCATTCTCGACATCCTCATCCTCTCACATGGTCCTGCAGCGTCATTATTCCAACATAGTATTCGTATACGACAATAATGCCTCTGTGAAAGCGTAAATGGAAAAAGGCTACACGCAGCGACTAGCGTCTGCTGAACCATAGAATGTGACCGAAGCACTGGATGAAAGTAACTTTGTTTGAATGGCTCCAAAAAAGAAAGAATATCTCGGCTTACTTTGTCGGCTAGGCGCTATAGCACAGTTACTTGTGTTTAGCGTTTTCAGAAGAACGCCGTTTCGACCTACCCTACATTGATGACTGAATACGTGTTAGACCCTATCGCAAACTGGTAGCTTGATTTGTTTAAGTAACACTGAAGAAAAATTTTAAGTGTGACGATTTGGATCGCCGTTAGATGCAACACAGGGAAACCGATGAGCGGTATGTAGGCCAGGGAGCGCTAGATATTAGCGATCTTTCAGGCACTCTGCATGTCAAACTGCTTCAGAAGAATTCGCCGTCGTGTATGGCACGGAACGTGTGAGGATTCTTTGGTAACAATACTTCCCTTGTTGCTTCCGTAACGATAGAACATGGTTGTTACGTCTCCTATAAAGACCGTAAATACTACTTATTCCATCATTTTTATTTCATTATCCTCTCAGCTGTGTTTATGGTTCTACTGAATAAAAGCTGTTGATTTTTTATCTGTAAGGTTTCATTTTCAGGAACAAGGCTGCGGGAATGGATGTACTTCCGTAACGAACATGAGGAAGCTTCTCATTCAGTTACCCGTGTGTCAGTATGGGAATTAATAGGTTTCATTTCCTCCGTAAAGTACCTCTCTGGCCTATAGATTCGCCTAAATTGTTGCCTACTGAACATGTCTAAGTTATGATTAGTCGGCTATTAATTTACAATGAAGTCATTGTTGATGCTTTGTAGATGTGTACGCAATTTGTGTGGAAGAAGGGTTCCTAGAAAAAATATTAAGGTACTTCTCGAATTTTGCAATCTCTAACTCGAGCATTTGTGCTTTCTGCATCACCTTGAATTGAACGAGTCTAAGGTAGTATACACATTTCTAATCTGAATAATTTTGTGCTGTTATACAGCTAATATGTGATATAAACGTAATTTATGTCAACTGGAAGTTTCTTGGTTGCAATCTTCGCAAACGTTACATAACTTTTGCACCAAACAGTTTCGTTACTTGTGGCTTATAGTGCTTTGACTGGTAACATCTTAGAGTGTGGATGAACAGGAGAAACTCCTACGAATGTCGGTTTTTATTTCATCTACTTGCATCAATGGTGTTGATTTACAGTGTAGTTATAAATCAATACACTGATGGAAACGTGTTAGTTATGGCCGAACAGAGGGATGTTGACGCAATAACAGAAAGTACTGCACAAAAACTCGGCTGATTAGCATCGCCTGTGCAAGTCAATCATTTTAGTTTACTAATTGAATGTTTTCCGGCCATTTTTACAACTTTATTTTAATATGTGTAAGTATATCAACAGTAATTTCTTAAAATGGTACTATTTACAAACTGATGGGTTTCAGGCAGTGACTGGTGGAAAGATAATTGTTTCGCCCCATCGGAGCTATGTGACGCTTACGAGCAACAGAGGATGGATGGTTTGCTGGGTCCTCCAGGAATAAATACAGACCGGAAGCCATGGAAGGGCCAGAACACGATGCAGTACGAGTGCCACAGCGTTTATGGACCGAAAAGAAGGGCCTGCCTGCTGGCCTCTTCAGGTGCTCCAAGGGAAGAAGTATGTCCTCATCAGTTTTCTCAGGTGACCAGCCTACTGGGTGAATATGTTGCAGGTTTATGTTGAATGTATATAAATATTGGAGATACCTAAAGTTTCAGAGTGTTTTCTGTATGAGAATGCATGTAGTATCCTCTTATTGTAAAATCTTTCGTATTTTGTTCTCTAATATACACTGGCGTGACAAAAGTCTTACGATCCAGATATACTCATATGCAGATGGTGGTAGTGTAGTGTACACAAAGTATAAAAGGGCAGTGCGTTGACAGAGCTGTCATTTGAACTCAGGTGACTCACGTGAAAGGTTTCCGACGTGATTATGGGCGCATGAAGGGAATTACCAGACTTCGAGCTCGGAACGATGGACTTAACTTCTGAGGTCATCAGTACCCTAGACCTTAGAACTGCTTAAACCTAACTAACCTAAGGACATCACACACATCCATGCCCAAGGCAGGATTCGAACCTGCTACCGTAGCGGTCACGCGGTTCCAGACTGAAGCGCCTAGAACCGCTCGGCCACACCGGCCGGCTCGGAACGATAGTTGGGACTAGACGTATGGGAAATTCCATCTCGGAAACCGTTAAGGAAGTCAAGATTGCGACATCCACAGTGTCAAGAGTTTGCCGAGAATACCAAATTTCAGGCATTACCTCTCACCACAGTAAACGCAGAGTCTCAAAAATGGTTGAAATGGCTCTGAGCACTATGGGACTCAACATCTTAGGTCATAAGTCCCCTAGAACTTAGAACTACTTAAACCTAACTAACCTAAGGACATCACACACACCCATGCCCGAGGCAGGATTCGAACCTGCGACCGTAGCAGTCCCGCGGTTCCGGACTGCAGCGCCAGAACCGCACGGCCACCGCGGCCGGCAAAACGCAGAGTCTGCAGCGTTCATTTAACTATGGAGAGCAGTGGCGTATCCGTAGAGTTGTCAGTACTAACAGACAAACAACAATGCCTGGAATAACAACAGAAATCAATGTGCGGGGAAATCTTGTGTTAATGGGCTATGGCAACAGACGACCGATGCGGATGCCTTTGCTAACAGCACGACATCGCATTCAGTGCCTCTCTCTGGGCTCGTGACAATATCAGTTGGACCCTAGGCTACTGGAAAACAGTGACCCAGTCAAATGTGGGCCGATTCAAGTGTGGTGGAGACCCACTAAAACATGGAGCAAAGCTTTCATCAAGGCATTGTGGAAGCTGGTGGTGACTTCATAATGGTGTGGGCTGAGTTTACATGGAATGGATTGGTTCCTCTCGTCCTACTGAATCAGTCATTAACTGGAAATGGTTATGAATCTTTCTGGCAGATTAAAACTGTGTGCCGGACCGAGACTAGAACTCGGGCCCTTTACCTTTCGCTGGCAATCGCTCTACCAACTGAGCTACCCAAGCACGACTCACGCAGGAGAGCTTCTGTGAAGTTTGGAAGGTAGGAGACGAGATACTGGCAGAAGTAAAGCTGTGAGGACGGGGCGTGAGTCGTGCACACAGTTTTAATCTGCCAGGAAGTTTCATATCTGCGCACACTCCGCTGCAGAGTGAACATCTCATTCTGGAAATGGTTATGTTCGGCTACTTGGAAACCATCTGCAGCCATTCACGCTCTTCGTGTTACCAAACAACAATGGAATTTGTATGGGTGGCAGTGCACCATGTCACCGGGCCACAGTTGTTCGTGATTGGTTTGTATAACATTCGGTACAATTCGAGAGAATGATTTGGCCACCCAGATCGTTCGACATTAATTCCATCGAGTATTTATGGGACGTAATCGAGAAGTCAGTTCGTGCACAAAATCCTGCACCGGCAACACGTTCGTAATTATGGACGGCTGTAGAGGCAGTATGGCTCAATATTTCTGTATGGGACTTCCAACGACTTGTTGACTCATTACCACATCGAGATACTGCACTACGCTGGAAAAAAGGGGGTCTGACACGATATTAGGGGGTATCACATAACTTTTGCCACCTCGGATATGTTTCCGTGAGTGTAGCATAACTGGAAATATAATGTCTAATTGATTTTGTACAGTACGAATATGTTTCATGCTGCAGTTTTTTCAGTTTGATGAGCACTAATTTCATAGTATTCACGAACGAGTGAACTAATTTCACTACCTGTAGGATGTGAATTAGGCACTGACTTCTTTAAAAACTTATCATTCTGGAGAAGATAATGGCGTAAATCACACCAGGAAACTGTGGTACCATTATCTGTGATGAATTAAATGTTCTCGGAAGTATCACCTTCCAGCTTCTAAAATAGTCATCCTTTAGTAGACCAATCAAATTAGATTCACTACTCTCGGTTCAATTTAAGGGACAGAAAACCTCTTAAGAAACAAAATTTGATTAACAATGGAACAAGAACTGCAGAACAGTTGACAGTTTCGAGATGGATCAATATGAAACGTAAAAATAAATTATTTATTACAATAAGGATAAAATAGTACTTTCGAAATGAATTTTCTGACGACACTGCTATAAAACGTAGAAATAAATGAGCTACAGCCTTTACTACAGTAACACATACATATAATGTTGAGCCTGGAAGCTGTGGTAACTTGAATGAGATTTTGACTCTGCGGCGGAGTGTGCGCTGATATGAAACTTCCTGGCAGATTAAAACTGTGTGCCGGAGCGCTACTCGAATTCGGGACCTTTGCCTTTCGCAGGCAAGTGCTCTACCAACTGAGCTACCCAAGCACGACTCACGCCCCGTCCTCAAGGCTTTACTTCTGCCAGTATCTCGTCTCCTACCTTCCAAACTTTACAGAAGCTCTTCTGCGAACCTTGCAGAACTAGCACTCCTGAAAGAAAGGATATTGCGGAGACATGGCTTAGCCACAGCCTGGGGGATGTTTCCGGAATGAGTTTGGAAGGTAGGAGACGAGATACTGGCAGAAGTAAAGCTGTGAGGACGGGGCGTGAGTCGTGCGTGGTAACTTGATTTCTTCAATACCGTGTGTCTCAATGGCCCTATAATAGAATTTGTATAATTTGTACTTATCGATGTCGTATTGATTGTGTAAGATGTGCGAATGATTTCAGTTCCAAACGAAGGAAGAAGGAAAAAGAACGCTATAATGGAATGAAGATGTACCTTTAATGTAACCTTTTCGCTGAAAACGGGCTTCATTTCCAATCACCGGAGGACTATAAAACCGAAAAAGAAACCCAAAAACATAGACGCAAAAGAAAGAATACTAGTGTACTTGATGTACATAATACATTCGTGTGGAGGTGGTATTCCTGGGAATAAGATACTTAGAAACAGGTAAAACAAATGACAGGATTGGTTTGCAGGGAAAGAAACCATTGTCTAGGGATTTCTTGTAGTATGATGTAGAATGATGGGAATGAAAAGTGTTACACAACAAACACCAAGACAGAACCCTCGCAAACTGATCTTTCAATATTTTCATCATTGTGGGATATGTTGCTTAAAGTTCGTCCTTTTGTGCATTTGTTTGCTGTATTTTCAGTAAGGAAAAAAGGCATTCTCATAGAAGAAGAATGGTGTGAGTACGTGATAGCTATAGGGTGTGTCCAAAACTACTCTAAGGTTTCATATGCAGACTGCAACTAACGACATTAGTGTAGCTTGTCGCCATCTTTATGCTTTTGACGTGGTCGAACCACTGCGATCAGGGATACGGCAGCATCATACGACAGATCGCACAGACAGTTAGCTATCTGCAGTGCAGCGACTGCAGAGCGATTGATAATGAAATGGACAGAAGACAACAGCGTGGCAAAACGTGCAGACATGGGTGCATCATCCAGAAGGACTACTCCACTAGAAGATCGTAGATCTATCGACTGAATTAAATGGACGACAAAAAATGAAATACGGGATGAGATTATTGGAATTAAAGTAATTTTAATAAAATACTCTAGATCGCATGTAAGTTGTATATACCGCGAAGGAAAAAAATCGGAACACCAAAAAATAATTTATGTAGAGCAATGAAATTTCGAGAATACATTTGTCTAAGTAATACACTTACGTCATAAACATCACAAGATCACAGTTTAAGGTAAGCACGAGGTAAGCCACTGCAAATATGAAACGCTAGTACATTAATAATCGGTGTAACCGTCAGAGTGTTGAATGAAAATACGCAAACGTGAATGCATTGTGATGTACGGGTGCCAGATACCGGTTTGTGTAAGAAGTTCCATGCCTGTGGCACTTACAGGGGCGGTTAATGCTTTTTGTGGATGGCTCTGGGGTTGTCCGATGATGCCCCGTATGGGCCCGACTGGTGACTAATGTGTTGGTCGAGCAGGCCAAGGCAACACTTCGACTCTCTATAGAGCATGTTGGGTCATAACAGCGGTATCTGCGAGAGTGTTATCCTATAGGAAAACACCACGAGGAATAGAATGAACGCTTTCACGACCGGATGTCATTGCTGCTGGTAAACCTTACAGGGTATAAGGTCGTGGTCCACGAGAGTGTTCCTGGAAATCGCACCCTGACCATAACTCCAGGTTTAGGTCTGGTGCGTCTAGTACGCACATAGGTTGGTTACAGGCTCTCAACTGGCCTCCTTCTAACGAACACACGGCCATCACCGGCACCGAGACAGAACTGGCTTTCATCAGACAACACAACAGACATCCACTCTCCCTTCAGTAAGCTCTCGCTTGACACCATAGAAGTCTGAGATGGCGGCAGTTTGGGATCAATGGAATGCACGCTACAGGGTGTCTGGCTCGGAGCTCTCCTTCAAATAACCGATTTGTTACGGTTCTTTGTGTATCTGTTTTGCCAAATGCTGCTCAGATTTCTGCTGGAGATGCAATACAATGCGACAGAACCATATGCCGAACACAAGAGTCTTCCCTCTCGGTAATGCCAAGTGGCCGTCTGGAGCCGAGTCTTCTTGCGACTATACATTCTCCTGACCACCGTTGCCATTAATCAGGTACATTGCGTAAATTCCTGTAAAGTCTTTCTGCAGTATCACAGAAGGAACACCCCCGTCTTGTACCCTATTACACGACCTCGTTCAAACTGAGTGATGTGCTGACAGTGGCGTCTCTGTCGCCTCATGTCTCAAAGTTAACTAACGCTCACGACTTTACAGCGTGTATTTAAAGCAAACCTCAGTTGCATCCCCAAGGTGGCGCTACTAGCTCCACTTGTATACGATTGGCGTGAAATCTGAACACACTTCCCAATATTAATTTATCTCGCACAATTCCTTCTTGGTGTCTCGATTTTTTCCGTTGTGTATTTAGTTTGACGATAGGCTTCTGTCTTTTATAACGCCATCATCAGATCATTTTTTACTCTGTGAAGAAGAGTATTACATATCGTATGTTATTTGGGAATAACATAAAATAAATATATGTTGTAGCCTTGATGTCAGCCGGAGGCGTGGAGGAGGCTGCTCTGGAACCGTGTGCAACACTAGTGGGTCGAGCTCTGTCGCTTGTGGTTTTATAGCGGAAGCTCTGCCCGCGGCCTCCTACACCACGCCACCAATAGCCTGTCGTAGAGGACCATTACTGTAATCTGCGAGAGCTGTTTGTAAACGTATGTTACGAGGTGCATTCAAGTTCTAAGGCCTCCGATTTTTTTTCTCCGGACTGGAAAGAGATAGAAACATGCGCATTGTTTTAAAATGAGGCCACGTTCATTGTCAATACGTCCCAGAGATGGCAGCACTGTACGGCAGATGGAATTTTACCGCCAGCGGCGAGAATGAGAACTGTTTTAAATACTTAAAATGGCGACGTTTTCCTTATTTGAACAGCGTGCAATCATTCGTTTTCTGAATTTGCGTGGTGTGAAACCAATTGAAATTCATCGACAGTTGAAGGAGACATGTGGTGATGGAGTTATGGATGTGTCTAAAGTGCGTTTGTGGGTGCGACAGTTTAATGAAGGCAGAACATCGTGTGACAACAAACCGAAACAACATCGGGCTCGCACAAGCCGGTCTGACGACATGATCGAGAAAGTGGAGAGAATTGTTTTGGGGGATCGCCGAATGACTGTTGAACAGATCGCCTCCACAGTTGGCATTTCTGTGGGTTCTGTGGACACAATCCTGCATGGCGACCTGAAAATGCGAAAAGTGTCATCCAGGTGGGTGCCACGAATGCTGACGGATGACCACATGGCTGCCCGTGTGGCATGTTGCCAAGCAATGTTGACGCGCAACGACAGCATGAATGGGACTTTCTTTTCGTCGGTTGTGACGATGGATGAGACGTGGATGCCATTTTTCAATCCAGAAACAAAGCGCCAGTCAGCTCAATGGAAACACACAGATTCACCGCCACCAAAAAAATTTCGGGTAACCGCCAGTGCTGAAAAAATGATGGTGTCCATGTTCTGGAACAACGAGGGCGTAATCCTTACCCATTGAGTTCCAAAGGTCACTACTGTAACAGGTGAATCCTACGAAAATGTTTTGAAGAACAAATTCCTTCCTGCACTGCAACAAAAACGTCCGGGAAGGGCTGCGCGTGTGCTGTTTCACCAAGACAACGCACCCGCACATCGAGCTAACGTTACGCAACAGTTTCTTCGTGATAACAACTTTGAAGTGATTCCTCATGCTCCCTACTCACCTGACCTGGCTCTTAGTGACTTTTGGCTTTTTCCAACAATGAAAGACACTCTCCGTGGCCGCACATTCAGCAACCGTGCTGCTATTGCCTCAGCGATTTTCCAGTGGTCAAAACAGACTCCTAATGAAGCCTTCGCTGCTGCCATGGAATCATGGCGTCAGCGTTGTGAAAAATGTGTACGTCTGCAGGGCGATTACGTCGAGAAGTAACGCCAGTTTAATCGATTTCGGGTGAGTAGTTAATTAGAAAAAAAATATGAGGCCTTAGAACTTGAATGCACCTCGTTTCGTAAGTTTAATTCATACAAAAAACAATTAGGGGTGTTATGAATGCTCATAAAAGACGTGCATTATAAACTGTTGTTAAATAGAGAAGAACGTCTCACCCAATGACACTGGGTCATTTCAGTATATACTGACCTCTGTAATTGCTTGTATCTACGTGAGTGTGCCGAACGTGGTTGATAGGACACCACCTGATTACCAAGGCGACGACTGTGAGTCGATATGCTTCGCCGAGAACCAAAGATGTTGCAGTATGCAGTCGGGATCGATATGAAAGTGGAGCAGTCTGCGTTCAGTGGTGTTATAAGCAGCTGTTTTCCATGTGTACATGAATGTTTAGTCGCGTGTTGTGCAGTTATGGTAAAATAACTCCAAAGCAATCGTTTACAAGGTCCCAGCGTTTTTACAAATGCAATGAATGAGACATTACAACAGGCAATGGAACATTTATATGTACAAGAAAGACAGCCGTAGATAACACCACTGGAGGCAGTGCTCATCCACTTCCATATCGTTCCCGACTGGATGCTGCAGCATCTTTGGCTCATGGCGAAGCATGTCGACTCACATAGGTCGCTTTCGTAACCAGTTGATGTTCTCAACCATCTTTGGGACACTTACTTTCATACAGGCACGTGTAGAGGGCAGAACATATTCATATTGATCTGTGTCACTGCGCTAGACGTTCTTGTCTATTTATGAACAGTTTGTGTGTATCCAGAATGAGATATTCACTCTGTAGCGGAGTGTGCGCTGATATGAAACTTCCTGGCATATTAAAACTGTGTGCCGGACCGATGCTCTAACACAGGACTCTACCTTTCGAAGGCAAGTGCTCTTCCATCTGAGCTACCCAAGCACGACTCACACCCCGTCCTCACAGCTTTACTTCTGCCAGTACCCCGTCTCTTACCTTCCAAACTTCGCAGAAGCTCTCCTGCGAACTAACACTGCTGGAAGAAAGTTTCATATCAGCGCACTAACCGCTGCAGAGTGAAAATCTCGTTCTGAAAACGTTCCCCAGGCTGTGGCTAAGTCATGTCTCCGTATTATCCTTTGTTACTATATATTACTCTCATTTACAGAGTAATAAATGGTCTGATGGTGGTCTTATAAAACAGCTGTCTTTCAAAGTGGGGGATAGCCCCCTCCCTTGGGGGTGCAGGGACTAAAAGAAGGGGACGCTGGCTTTCACTGAAATATTTATGCAGTGAAGAGCCAAAGGAACTGGTACACCTACCTACTGTCATGTAGGGCACATGCGAGCACGCAGAAGTACCGTAACATAACGTGGCATAGACTCGACTAATGTCTAAAGTAGTGCTGGAGGGAACTGACAACATGAATCCCGCAGGGCTGTCCATAAATCCCTAAGAGTATGAGGGGCTGGAGACTTCTTCTGAACATTACTTTTCAAGGTGTCCCAGAAATGCTAAATAAATTTCATTTCTGGGGAGTTTGGAGGCCAGCGGAAGTGTTTAAGCTCAGAAGAGTGCTCCTGGAGCCACTCTGTCGCATCGTCCTACTGGAATTGCCCAAGTCCGTCAAAATGCACAATGGAAATGAATGGATGCAGGTGATCAAACAGAAATCTTACTTAAGTGTCACATGTTAGAGTCGTAGCTAGACATATCAGGGTTCGCACATCACTCCAACTGCACACGTCCCACACCATAACAGAGCCTCCACCATCTTGAACATTCCCCTGCTGACATGCTGCTGGATTCATGACATTGTCTCCATACCCGTACACGTCCATCCGTTGATACAATTTGAAACGAGGGTCGTCCGATCAGGCAACGTGTTTCCAATCGTCAACAGTGCAATGTCGGTGTTGACAGGTCCAGGCGAGGCGTAAAGCTTTGTATCGTGCACTCATCAAGGTTACAGGAGAGGGCTTTCGGCTTCCAAAGCCCGTATCGATGACGGTTCGTTGAATGCCTCGCATACTGACACTTATTGATGCCCAGCACTGAAATCTGCAGTAGTTTGCGGAAGAGTTGCACTTCTTTCACTTTGAACGATTCTCTTCAGTCATCATTGGTCCCGTTCTTGCAGGATCTTTTTCCGGCCGCAGCGATGTTGCAGATTTGATGTTTTACCGGATTCCTGATATTGAGAGTACACTCGTGAAATGATCTTACGGGAGAGTCCTCACTTCATCACTACCTCGGAGACGCTGGGTCCCATCGCTCTTGCGCCGACTATAACACCACGTTCAAACTCACTTAAATCTTGTTAACCTGCCATTGTAGCAGCAGTAACCGATCTAAGAACTGATGTTTTATATAAGCGTTGCCGACCACAGCGCCGTATTCTGACTGTTTAGATATCTCTATATTCGAATATGCATGCCTATACCACTTTCTTTGGTGCTTCAATGTATTTCATATTGTGTAAGAAAAACTATTCCCGTGAACAAATATTGCTAGCTTCAGATTCTTATTTACATAAACCAACATAAACCAAGTTAGGAATACGGTCTATCGTTAATCTGCTGCCGCATTTCACAAGAACTGACCAGTAGGACTTACCAGGATTAATGGTAAGGAAAATTATGAGTCGTACTCGTATTTCGTCACACAGCCTGTGTCACTGATCCCCCGTTTTGTTAGCTTCGTACCAAACATTTAACAACCACTAATGTCAATAAGCCGCTTGACAGTGCGACTGCTACTTCCTTTCAACATTGGCTACAAGAACGTTAATCATAGCCATTTTCACTGTCCATCCGATTTCAGTCTAGTCTGCTGGAAGGTAGTGAGTTAGCTAGAAGTTGAATTCCAGTGTATGTTCAATGGTAGCAGTTAACCGGATTTGGAATAAAGTCGTACAAGTATCGGGATTCCCATGGCTGAGTGGCTGATTCGCAGTGGTAACAAGAGATTCCATGGAAGTGTTTCACCAAGTATTTCTTCCCCTTCGAAATTATGCAATTATAACGAGGGAAAAGATTCGAAATTAAAGTACATTCTTCTTTCGCATCTTCCTCTGTTCCTGTCAGCAATGTTAGCTCTAAAGACAAAATCAAAGTTTGTAAATACCTAGGTTTTACCCATACTCTTTACAATAATGAGAAACGACCGCAATGTGTTCTTCATTTGGAGATTTCAACTAACGATACCTTGAAGCCTATAAAACTAAAGAGATACCTGGAGACTGAACGTACGTTCCATGTAAACAGACCCATGAAATTTCTCACGTGCCATGACAACAACTAAAGGAAATGTCAGACTCCTAAGAAAAGGTACCAATTCCTAAGAAAGCAGTGAGAGAATCCCATGTACCGATCGCGAGGCAGCATTTACTGGAACTAAAAAGGGATTCATGACACGAGTGTGTGCTGTTTCTTCTTCTGTAAAATTTACATGCTGCATGGTACACAGAGAGACATTGGTTTCTACAGTAGTACAACAGGAAATCTATGAAGTGCCTAATAATGAAGTCAGTGCTGTAAATTTTTGAAAGCTTTAAACAGCAGGCTATTTTACATTGTTTGCAAGGAGGTTTGCTCTACTCATCATTCGCTTCTACTGCACATGGAGGTACGCTGACTGTCTCGTGTTAAAGTTCTTCGTCGCGTTGTGGAACTGGAGAATGAGCTTCGTCTTCTCAAACTGAACAGCAGTCCCACACTTGCGGCTCCTAGTATTATGCTACTTGGCCGAAGTTTTAGAAACTGTTTACGTATCACTTCAAGAAGAGAAAACTTGGACAGATGGAGAAGGATAACTGCGAGATGTTTTCTTGACTGAATGATTTCGTGAAGGAAACTGAATTGAATACAGGTACAATTAAAGGAATTAGTATAGTACAGCTCGAAAACCTTTGACAACAATTCAAGAATAAATTTCCAGAACCTTCATCTAAGTATGACTGGTTCTACAGTACCTTCGACAAGCTCATCGCAGACCAATTGTCAATAGAGGAATAAGAGGCGCATTAGAACTCTTTAGTGATAGAACACTTCGAAATGTATTGAAATCGAAGTCTCTTGAAAAATCTTGGGTGCAGACGTAGAACACTTTGAAATGCATTGAAATCGAAGACTCTTGAAAAATCTTTGGTGCAGACTTGGTATGAATATCCCAGTTTAACAAGAAGGCACTGCTGGTGTGAGTCAACATTTTCTGTAATGGCATTAATCAGAACGAAACATCGATTTCGACTGCAGATGGACGAGAATCCGTGAATTTCTGTTTCCAGACCCAGTCAGGAATGAATCTGCTTTCTTCATAAATTCGTGCTCAAGCAACACGCTACATATACAAATGTCAAGAAAATTCGTAAGTTTCAATCGTGTGCATTTTTACTCTTGTTTATTTCCTTTTTGGATGATCAGTTTGGGTATTACAGTTTTTAAACTGGCATTTAAATATTGAATATTGTTCTGTCGTCATTTGAACCCTATCAGCCTTCAAATATTAAAACTTTATAAATTAATTAAAACCATTACAGATGAAAACAATTAAATTTTAACTAACTAATGAATTTGTGAACTAATTTAAAAATCTTTGTAGCGGAATACGCATATTTGCTGAATTTCGATAACTGCACTCGCAACCATGGTTATTTATAAAATAGTTATAATTGTCATTTTGCACCATCTTTGAATAATACAAATGTATGATAATTTAAAACGAAAAGCTTACCTCTGATGTGCTCGAATGACACTACTATTATTATTATTATTAATACTGCTGTATCTGATAGTTGCAGTAATTAGACAGAAGTAAGTAGATATGATGTGTCATTTCTGTGCCAAGTATGAGAAGTGTTGAGGAAGGATGACAAAATGGGAGACAGAGCGCCAAAAAAATTTATATTTTAGAAAGAGGACATGACGGGGAAAGTTTGCTAATCCCTGTTATAAAGGGCCGTAACCAGTCACCAAACGAAATACATGGAACTTACATCTAGAAGACTTTTCTTTTAAATAATTTTAATATAATTTTACCGATAGCTATTCTCCTAAGGACAATGTTCCAGAAAATTCTTAGACTACTGGAAGCTGGGTCGAGATCTCGAGTTGCCATGCTTCGTTTACTGGTGATTCCATAACACAGGAAAGAGACCGAGTCCTAGTCAACTGGAACATTGTGTAATGGCTGGTAAATTTGGGGTGCAGTGGGATACTGCACTAATCAAACAGCCTAAAAATCGAAACTGCTGTGTTACAGCTTCCCACTGTGACTCAATAAAGGAAGCGTGGCTGAGGCATCCAGTGACTTCCTGTGCATTGTCGCCCCGCAATGCTGACAGAGTGCAGCATCAGATGGGCAGTGGCTCGTGACTCATCTGCTTATGTCAGCAGTAACTCAGGGTGCAAGCGGTCTTGGCCAGCTGTGTCCATGTGTGTTGTGGCACGGCTCACACACGCGCACTGTGAGCAGGCGACAGGCAAGTGACGTAATCACAGTGATCCATTGCCTCACGCTGGAGGCCAGGAAGTTTCTTCCCAGAGATGGTGCTGGTGCGATGTGGTGATGTTCCAAGTCCCGTGGTTTCAGGGCAGACAGCCCTAATGCAGAGTCGGACTGTGCTGCACGAACAGCACTCCAGAGGGCTCCCAGGCGCCACAGTCCCATGGTGATAGCGTTGTGATGCTAACAGAAGTGACTTTAGTGTAAACTGGCTAGATATTTATATGCTTGCGAGATGCATCTACTTGCGCTTTGCTATGCTTTGCGGCATGTGTACTAAACATTTCAGGGTCGCCTATATGGGAAGGTTTCCACCCTGTTCCGCTTAGGTACTGCTACCTATTTCCATTTTTTCCACACTTTGCTAGATCAACCCGCCTCACAATCTTGTGACGACTGTGTTATATTTTGTAAGGTTTAACATCTGCACCCGTAGTCTAGGGTAGCGTTTTCGATTAATAATCCCAGGTTTGCAAGTCCCCAGTGCAGAAGTTTTCAATAAAAATCGTCAGCAATGGCGACCGAGGACTTCTGGCATAAGAAGTCACACTCGTTCTGCCAATGACTTTGTCCAAACGAATGGAAGAGGGAACAGAGTTTCAGGACGCTTTGTTGCCATGAGTGCGCGGAACTTCCCCTAGAAGGTAGCAGATTTAGCAATGATCAACGGCATGAGGATGCAGAAGGGAAAGGAACCACTGCATTAAAGACGCAGAATGTGTATCCAAAGGATATGTGGCATGTAATTGAAAAGTCTCATGATGAGCTCCCCATTGCCGAAGGATTCCATACTAGTTTCCCATTTGGATCTCGGGGAGGGGATCATTATAAGGGAGGTGACCATGAGAAAAAGATCGAATAACCAACGAAATGGTAATGTTCGACGAGTCTGGGCGTGGAGTGTCAGAATCTTGAACACTAGGGAAGCTAGAAAATCTGAGATAGGAAATGGTACAGCTCGATCTAGACATAGTGGGAGTCAGTGAAATGGAAGTGGAAACAATCCAAGGATTTCTAGTCAGACGAGTATGCAAAAAATGATAAAATAGAAGTAGGATTCGTCATTGACAGAAAAGTAAGGCAGAGAGTGAGTTACTATGAATAGATCAGTGATAGACTTATTCGCATCAGAATCGATAGAAAAACAACTCCGACAATAATAGTTTATTACATGTATTAGCATTTGCGTATATGGATAACCATCAGCTGTATAATGCAATGACGATAATGAAAATTTGTGGCAGACCAGGAATCATTCCCGGATTTCCCGCTTATCGCGAGCGGACGCCTTTTCATTTGGCTATCCGAGCACGATTAATGGCCAGACTCAGGCCTTCACAATGTCATCAACTACGTGTCTACAACTGGTACATCCATATGTATACTCCCATACAGGGGAGACATTTTACTTGAAAGCCACTTGCGTGGTGTCGGAGGGAAAATACTATATTGCAGTGCCTGTGTTATTCCGAATCATGATACAATGTTCCTTTGGACCCGCATGTAAGCCCGAACGAACAAGACATCGTAATTGGGAATAGCACAGGCACTGCAATATCGAAATAATAGTTCAGGTATACATGCCAATGTCCAGGATCAGATATAGACTCAATTGACAATTTATGAATGATGAACAGTAGGCCGAAGTTTACGAGACTAGTCAGGAAGAATCAGTTCGCAAAGAAGTGGAATACGAAAGTGCTAAGGAATGAAGTTCTCTAAGGATACAGATACAGCAATAAGGAATAGCTCAGTAGGCAGTTCAGTCGAAGAGGAATGGACGGCTCTAAAAGGGGCACTCACAGAAACTGGAAAGCAAACCATAGGTACAAAGAAGGTAACGACGAAGAAACCATGACAACAGAAGAAAACTTCAGCTGATCGCCGAAAGAAGGAAATACAAAAATGTTCAGGGATACTCAGGAGTAAACAAGACACTTAGAAATGAAATAAATAGGAAGTGCATGGAAACTAAGGAGAAATGGCTACAAAAAAATGAAGAAACCAAAAAAGAAATGACTGTCGGAAGTACTAAGTCAGCCTGTAGAAAAGCCAAAAACAATTAAAACCTAGGGGATTAACATTAAGAGTGTAATGGGAATTCCACTGTTAAATGCAGAGGAGAGAGTGGGCAGGTGGAAAGAATAGAGGTCCTCTATAACCGGGAGGATTTGTCTGATGACGTGATAGGGACAGGGAAGAGATAGGAGAGTCAGTATTAGAGCACGAATTTAAAAGAGGTTCGTATGAGTTAAGACCAAATAAAGCAGAAGGGATAGATAACATTCTGTCAGGAATTTAAGAACAAAACAACTATTCACGGTCGTATGTGAGACTGGTGATATACCATCAGTCTTTCGGAAAAACATCATCCACACAATTCCGAAGATGGTAAGGGCCGACGGGTGCGAGAAATGTTGTACAAGAGGCTTAACATCTCATGTATCCACGTTCCTGACAAGAATAATATACAGACCAATAGAAAAGAAAGTTGAAGACTTGTTAAGCTAAGACCATTGTGGCTTTAAGAAAGGTGAAGGCACCAGAGACGCAGTTCTGATGTTGTGGTTGATAATGGAAGGAAGACTGAAGAAAACTCGAGACATGTTCATAGGACCTGTCGTTCGACAGTGTTAAACGGTGCAAGTTGTCTGAAGTTCTGAGAAAAATGAAGGTAAGCAACAGGGAAAGATGGGTAATGTTACAATAACTGCAAGAACGGAGAGGGAATAACAAGACTGGAAAACTAAGAATGAAATGCTCAGATTAAAATGGGCGTAAGACAGGGATGTAGTCTTTTGCCGTTCCTGTTCAATTTATACATCGAAAAAAAAATCAAGAATGAAGAGTGGGATTAAAATTCAGTGTGAAAGGATATCAATGATAAGATTCGCTGATGGCACATTGCTGTCCTGAGAGGTAGTGAGGAGGAAATACAGTATATTTTAATCGAATGGTCTAGTCAGTATATAATACGGCTAACAGTAATTCGGAAGTCGAAAGTAATGAAAAGTGGAAGAAATGAGAGTAGGAGAAACTTAACATCAGCACTGGTGATCACGAAGTAGATGAAGTTAGGGATTCATCTATATAAGCAGCAAACTAACCCATGAAGAACGGAGAAAGTACATAAAAGGCAGACTATCTTTGATATTAAGGGGATTCCTGGCTAAGAGAAGTCTACAAATATCAAGCATAGGCCTTACTTAGAGGAAGAACTTTCTGAGAATGTACGTTTGGAGCACAGCATTGTATGACAGTGAAACATGGACAGTATCCTCGAGCGGAGGAGAATCGAAGCATTTGAGATTTGGTGCCTCAGAAGAATGTTGAAAATTATGTGGACTGATAAGGTAAGAAATGAGAAAGTTCACTGCAGAATCACCGAAGACAGAAATATATCGGAAACACTGACAAAAGAAGAATGGGCGGGTTGATAGGACATCTATTAAGACTTCACGGAATAATTTCCATGATACTAGATGGAGCTGTGGAGACTAAAGCTGTAGAGGAAGACCGAGATTGGTTTGCATCCGGCAAATAATTGGCGACATAGATTTGAAGTCCTACTCTGAGATGAAAAGGTTGGTTGGCACACGAGAAAAATTTGTGACGGACCGCATATAAAAAGGAAAAAACCACCCGCACTTTCTTGCGGCTGGTGCTACCGAAAACTACATCCTACGTTGCGCGTTTCTACCAAATGTGGTCGGTGCGCTACATTGCCCTCCTCTTCAACGAGATTTAGTCCTCTGGTTCACTTTCAACTAGATTATCCATATGGAAACTAGGCTAACAAATTTCCTGGACGTTTTCCCAATTGGCTCTAGTCCGCTTTTTACTCAAGATTGCTCTTACCGTGACGTTTCCTTATGCATTACGTATACTGAGCTGCGAAGCTTCCTTTTGGCTTAACTTAAAGTTATATTTTCCGCTACTGCTCTTTCAACTCTTGGAATCGAGTTCACCGTGATTTTGACGGTGGCTGGGGCCGAACTTCGTCTTTTGTTTCGCTTCTTCTACACGTAAACAAGGACTACACTTACCAGAGTAAGTGTCGCTGTAGTACCTGGTATGACATCGGTCAAGATTGTTTCTCCCCTATACTGATCCACATGCTGCATCAATGCCTCCAAGGAGATTCGCCGATTCACCCCTCCTGCTTGTTAACGAGTCTGTATATGGACTGAATTAAATCGGGTCCTAAAGTTAATTCAGTACAGTGAGATTTGCGGTTGATAGCACTTCTATAGGCTCCTCTGGCAAATATTTGTACAACCGAGAGTGCGAAATGCTCAGATGAGTAATTCCCATAATTTTGTCAAATAGACGGTAAGTAGGTCCCACTATCTCACAAGATGTCACGTTTACTGGCAAACCTCTTCCGTCTAGCTCTAGCCTGTCTGGTGCCGTTTGCTTCCTCTGTTCATAGCAACTGGCTACTATTATAAATTTGTTTAACGTAGAGCACAACTAATGAGATTCAAGCTTCTGGAAGTACAACTCAGGCCTTCTCTTGCAATCCTTTTAGTTTTCTGACCCAGCATTAACTTCACTGCGCAGCAGTTCCGACAATCTCTCGCTATCGTAACTTCACCTCTGTAACTCTTCTGTAAATCCACCTCTTATATTTCCGCAAGCCAGCTTTTGTCCTCAGCAGTTAGTAACAACTGCTGCACTGTTCTCTACTACTGGAAAGGCAACTGAAATGAGCGTATTTGGTCTATCGGTCTTTCCTTCCACGGTGCTAGGTTAAAATAGAAAATTAAGTTTTTATAGCTATGTTCCAAGACCAACTTTAATTGAAATGGTAGGTCTTTTAGGACATTGCCTTGAGCTCCTCCAGCTTATGACCTGTAAGCAACAGGTTTACCCCCGGTTTACCACTGCCTGTTGCATAGCTTCCCGCAATTACGATGACGCACTGCATGCTTTCGACAAACTGTTATAAAATATCTGTAACCACTTCGTTATCCAATATTTCTACGTCGACTTGTTACCTCTCAATGTTCCAGTTCATCGATACTTATACCGTTTTGACATAATTCATGACTGTCCCAGTCAGCTGGCCTTATAACTGAGTGTTATTTAAAACATCTTTCTCCAAATTTGTGACCTGCTTGGTGTACCCTTCACTTGCTTCCTTGTTTCCTTTTACCCAATACTTTACTACTTTCACTGTGTCACTCAAACCCCTTATGTCCTCGTCGTCAACAGTTCCAAACACAGTTTGCGTTCATAAAACCTCTTCTATATGTAATCCCCAGATCATGTCGTCTCGTCCCTCAGTTTCTCGTAAGTCCCATGTATCCTCGTAACTCCTTTAAGCACTCCACATCCTGCCAGAAACTCTTGAATGCTTCCTCTAGTCGTCTCACGTCGTTCCTCAATTCCCATGCATTAAACGCAACCTGTATCACCCAGTGGTGACTGGTGATCACCATATCTCTTTGCTTTACCAATAGCACTCCACCTTCGAGCTTCTCATTCTGCAATGCTTTTACACTGACGATGACCAGTAGCACAGCTATGGTCCACAAATCCTTCATCTTCTCTCCTGATGTATCCAATCGTTTTTTCCCCATAAATGTTGCCTGGTGCTCCGCAGCAGTTCATCCCATCTACACTCTACATTATGGTGTATTTACAACGAAGAAACAAATACGATTAATCTGCTCTGATGTCCTCGTTCTTGAAGAGTACGGACTTCCTCTCATTGGTACATTTAAGACTGCTTGCTCGCCGGCCGCGGTGGTCTAGCGGTTCTAGGCGCGCAGTCCGGAACCGCGCGACTGCTACGGTCGCAGGTTCGAATCCTGCCTCGGGCATGGATGTGTGTGATGTCCTTAGGTTAGTTAGGTTTAATTAGTTCTAAGTTCTAGGCGACTGATGACCACAGAAGTTTAGTCAAATAGTGCTCAGAGCCATTTGAACCATTTTTTGAACTTCTTGCTCGTTCCAACTCACCTTCTCTTTTCTCATTTTTCTTCCATTCCAACCGTACAGCCGGCCGGAGTGGCCGAGCGGTTCTAGGCGCTTCAGTCTGGAACCGCGTGACCGCTACGGTCGCAGGTTCGAATCCTGCCTCGGGCATGGAGGTGTGTGGTGTCCTTAGGTTAGTTAGGTTTAAGTAGTTCTAAGTTCTACGGGACTGATGACCTCAGATCAACTTCTAGACTCCCACAAAACGGTTTCAATCGTCCCACGTTGCACTCAGCAACTGGATCTTGGCATTCACTGGTGACATATTTTCCACAAGTTGATGTGATCCTTGATATTTTGTAAACAATTTCTTTGTCTTCTTCTTTGGAGAATACGAAGTCGGTAACATTATCCATTGCCCACTTGTATTGCTTCATTCTTGCTAAATGTTACACTACTTATTCTTGCTTTTATAGTGCTCGTGTGTTAGATGCACACCATGCTACATACTTCCCTTATCACTCTTGCGAACTCCTTAACAGATTCCCCTGTCTGACCATTCTTGACTATTAAGGTCTCTAACGGCGATGGTATCCTACGACCATATGTAAACTGCCCGTCGCCAGATTCGAACGTGGGTGCTCAGCTGATCGTGAGGAAGAGGATGGTGAAGAGGTGTCTACGGATAGCTTCTGATGACAGAACAACAACATTTATTGATCAACTCAATACATTGTTTGTGAGCCTCTGGGTGAGGTTTGCTTCCAGTTGCAAGCAATATCCTTGCGGCGACGGAGATGGTCGGCGGACGTTCACACGTGTGGCCGCTGCTACGTCTGGAGCTGCTCTGGCGTAAATCGAATCTGCTGCCTCGACAGCGCGCTCCGACCTTGGAACGACTTACTGCGGCAACAAAAACTGCGCGCCAAGGGCCTCTGTTGTGCTGGTGGATAGGGGGGGGGGGGGGGCGTGGCAGTGGGACAGGTCAGTGCCCTGTCTCAGCAGATATCCACGGCGACAGCTGTCTGGCGTTGGTGGACCAGGGTCCTCGGCTCCTGTCCTGGTCAGGACGTTCTTGCTGCCAGCGTCCCACAACGATGGTGACAGTGCGTTGCAAGAAAGCACCCCAAGCGATGACTCCCATCACAGGCTGCTGCCTGTTGAAGGCATCTGATGATATTTATGGCGGTGACGTCACTCTGGCGCCTCGTAGGCGACGACCTGCACTACAGAGGTGAACATTACGGTGACTGCGATGGCAGTGACGACTCCAAACTGGTGACGGCGCTTAGTGACACAGGCTCTGTGTCTGTCCGACACCTCACAACGGACGATGTTGACGAGGTGGCTACCGGTCCTTAAATGTGGCTCATTGCCGCTTATGTCTGTTGGTTTTCCCCATTAGGTCAGTGAAATATTCTTGTGTTCCTGGCCAGGGTACCTCTACAAGAGTCAGTCCAGCTTATTGGGCAGAAATTTGACGAGAAGACCACCGACCTTTTCAAGGATGTCCTGACCTCCTCGTATTTTCTGTTCAATGGAGAATAATATGAACAAACGGAAGGAGTCGCGATGGGTAGTCCCCTTTCACCCGCGGTCGCGAATTTGTATATGGAGTAATTCGAGGAGGATGCCTTGGTGTCATCCAAATGGAAATATGCTTTTTTCCATTATGTGGATGACACGTCCGTCATCTGGCACGATGGTAGGGACAAGCTCCTGAACTTCCTTCACATCTGTAATCCATACATACCAACATCCAATTGTCAATGAAGACCGAAGAGAAGGACGATTACCTTTCCTGGACGTAATGGTCAAGAGAAGAGCTGGGGGCACGTTGGGTCACGGTGTGTACAGGAAGAAAACGCACATGATCTGTATGTGTATGCAGACAGCTGTCACCAAACTTCTCAAAGAAATGGGGTTCTAAAAACACTGGTACACAGGACGCGCAGCATCTCAAATGCAGAGAGTCTGCCCCAGGAGCTGAAACACCTCAGAACCGCATTCAGAAAGAACGGGTACTCGAAATGGCAGACTAGAAACGCTCTCCGCCCCACCACTACAGTGTAACCTTTGAAGACGGAAAAAGTCACGGAGGAGTAAGTAGCCACTGCATTTATTCCGTACACTGGCGCACTATCTGGGAAAATCGGACGCATATTCAAGAAACATCAAGTTAAAACCGTCTTTTGCCCGCCCAATAAAACGCGAGCGTTATTGGGAAGTGTGGAAGATGATATCGGCTTGCGGTCTGCCGGCGTATACCAGATTCCCTGACAGTGTGGTAAGATTTATATTGAACAGACAGTGCGCACCATCGACGATCGTTGTCGAGAACATCAAAGGTACACACGACTGAAGTATCCTAGCAAGTCGTCGGTCGCAGAGCACTCTTTGTCCGAAAAACACGAGATGGATTATGAGCGTACCAAGGTCTTGGCCCAGACTTCTAAATACTGGGACACCGTTGTCAGAGAGGCCAACGAAATTCGCACCAACGACGAACTCATCAACTGAGATTGCAGTTATAATCTTAGCAAGGCATGGTAACCAGCACTGAGAAGATGACACTCGGGAACGAAAACGATATGGCGAGCTGGGCGGACGTAGTAACTGCACCGACGCTGCTACAGAAGCCGATCTCTGTGTTCCCGCGACTGTTGACGCGCGCCCGCGAGCGCGAACCGCGGAGGAAACGGCCCGTGGGGGGAGGGGATATACGGAGGCCGCCCGCCCTCAGTAGCTCAGTTCGTCAGCGCACATGACGATGGCGACGTGTCTGATTGCCGAAATATTGTGCCCGTTGGACACTATGATCCGGCAGTAGACCCGTGGACTCTTCGATCAACAAGTACGCCGGGAGAAACTGAAGAATCACAAGAAATACATTACTCCGATCACCACAAGAAATAAACAAGCAGCTGATGTTGATGAACCAATGGACGAGCAGTTGCTGCTGCTGCTGCTCATTTCTGTAACTTTTCACATGATCTAAGATATATTCCATGGTAACACGACCATGTTGGATGGTAGTCATTTGATCTAGAAATCAGTGACATAGTTAAGAAGCCAAAGGTGTTTGGGGGGCAAAACCGAGGAAGGTAGGTCAGATATATAAATTAAGGAATGGATCATACTGATGGCTTTGGTTCCCTATACCATAGTTGCTAAGTGGAAAGAAAATCTTAATGTCAGTTCTGTATCCCTGCTCCAGGTCTTAGCATATACTGACGATTCGCCATATTCTCCTGTTTCCTTCGGTTTGGTTTTACCTTCTCCTCCTCCTCATCCGCCATTACTCTCCCCTTTAATACGGAAACTGTGGCCGCACGTGGTATATTGTCGCTAACCCCCACAAACGGGCGAATTCGGCTTACATAGACTATCGAAGAGCGGGTGGCAAGCTCCAGTTTAACGTTAACTTGCGACGTCGTCTCTATTACCTGGTAAGGGCACTATATCGTGACGCGAACTTCTTCGTTTTCGACTTCGGCACGTAAGGATTCGTTAACATAATTTACTGACCCACATGGTACTTAGGTAACGCTGCTTTCGCATCATGTGCACTTTCCTGTTTATCTATGGCCTTCGTACCCAATTTTTATGCTTGTCTCCAGATATGTTTCACTCTCTTAGCAAATATTCACTGGCGAGATGTCTCCTTGCGGCGGGGCTTTGCAAAATTCAAAGGGTGACGGTATCTTTCTCCTAGATACAGCTTCATACAGGAATAACCTTGTGCTCTGGCGAACTTTCGAGTTGTATGCAGCTACGACGTAGACCAATAGGACGTTCCAGTTATTATGCTGGGAAGTTATGTAAAAACTCAACATTTTCACAAGTGTCCTGTGGACTCATTCTGTGTGACCATTAGCTTGAGAGTGCAGAGCGTTCGTCCGTAATTTTTAAATGCTCAACAGCCTGAATAGCTCCTGCATAAATCCGACATAAAATTTGCGCCCTGATACGTGATTATAGTTTCAGGTGTCCCAAACTGAAGTATCCACTGGCCGACTAGTGCCTCAGCCACGGTCGTGGCTTGCTGGTCCGATAAAGTTATCATGGAAACGTACCTATAAAAGTGGTCAACAGTGTTTAATACGTAACGATCCCTGCAGGTGTTTGTGCTAAGGGTCGTAGGATGTCCAGTCTTACCATATCGGTTTCGGGCATTTTCTGTCATTTAATTTTCTGGTTGTTTAGCTCTGCTCTTTGAGCACATGGCACACAGTTTCTCACGTATCAGTCCACGTCCTGCCTACACGTCATCCACCAATAATTATGCGCTACCCTTCCATCCGTTGCTCTTCGTCCCAAATGTCATGCTTGCCGTAACACTTCGTCACCCAAGCTCTATGGTACTATTTACCAGACCCATTTCGCGTTGTGCGATACGATACTCCGTTCTCCATGCAGAACTGCTGTGGTTTAGCAAATCGCTGACAGTCTGGGTCAGCACTTTGTGCTGCCCTCCGTTAACTTTCGTCAATGCCTGCGCACTCCATAGCGCGTACTTCGCGGCTGAACCCATCCGTGTTAGTGTGCGGCCTTCCTGGCCGATCTACTATCTCGTAATCGAACTCGTTTAAACGCAAGGCCCATCTCACCATCTACCCGTTGCATCTGTAACTCCTAAGAGCCGCTTAAGCGCTGCGTGATCAGTCATCAGTTTAAATCGTCTACCGTAGAGGTAACAACAAAAGTACCCAATTCAAAAAATAAATGCAAGCATTTCCTTCTTCTTCGTTCAGCATTATTAAGCCGCCGTGAAACTTACGCAATAGGGTGCTCCCATTTATCTACTTCCTGACTCACAGTAACTTCTAGCGCAAAGTCACTCGAATAACAAGAAAGAATAAACGTTTTTTCAAAATCTGGATAGACTAAGGTGGGGCTGCATGTGAACAGATCTTTTAACTTCTGGAACGCCGCCTCACACTCAGCTGTCCAATGACACTTCACTCCTTCGCTTAGCAATTTGCAGTTTCTGCAAATTTCGGAGCATACCTACGGTAAAAATTCGCGTGCCCCAAATTTTGAACGACGTCAGCTAGCTTTGGGTCTGTACGAATTCCGTCCTGACTGATCATGTGATCCAAATACCAAACTTCTTGCAATACAGAATGACTTTTTATAAACACAATGTTAATCGTGCTGTGCGCAGACGAACAAACAGTTCCGATGTTCAGGAATATTCTTTGAATACAGAATAATGTTATCCAGGTATACCATGCACAGTTTTGGTTTTAATCCGTGTAACACTCTACGTAACAAATACTGAAAAGTTGCCGGCTCGTTTCTATGTCCAAAAGGCATGTGGCGAAACTAGAAATGCCCAGTCGGCGTTGAGAACACAATTTTAGGTCGGTACTTCGGTGTTACTTTCAACTGGTGGTAATCATTAAGCAAATCCATTTTTGTGAACTACCAACACTGACCTAAGTTTTCCAATGTCTCTATTTTATTAGGCATAGGATATGCATCCGACACAGTTTTCTGGTTGAGGAAACGGTAGTCACAATAGGAACGATATGCTTTGCCATCATCTGGTGGTATTTTGCTTACAATTACAATGGGAGCAGACCATGGTCCAAAACTAGGTTCTATGGGTCATCTCTAAGATGTTGTTGCATAAAATCTTCCATAATCGGCTGTAAATGTCTTGGAACTTGATACGATAGTTTGCAGATGGGTGCTTCACTTCCAGTAGGAACTTGGTGCTGAACGAGCGGTGTTGCGAGTAGTGGACACGACGCATTAAATACTTCCACGTACTCACTCAACAGTTTTTCCACAAATACTGTATCCCGTGCTTCCTGGTGTGGTGCCTTACTTCTTAGCGCTGACCAGTCGACAGACACTCACTCCATGCATTGTGTAGTTTGCTGTAAAGTCACGGTCTGGGTCTTCCTTATCTAGCACTTTTAAATTCACAAATTGCGTGCCCCGCGACAATTTTATTTCCTAGGGTCCAAAATTATCAATACTGACAGGCACTACCCTCGTGCCCTCTACCTCCGGAATGGAGGACACGCTACGTTGTATAAAACGACTAACTGCATTTAATACTTCGTTACCAGCGAAAGGTTCAACGATACACAACGAGTTCACTGGCAGGTCCGTACCAACATCATTCCAGACTATCTTTACTGTACCTTTCGATATGCGATCCTGCGAACTGACTTTTAAGGGACCCTGTACGCAGTTTAATTGGTGTTCGGACCGCAGAGCCTAGCTGAAACAAAGCTCTATCCAGTTCTACCGTACGCCATTCCATATCAATTATGGTGGGATGTGTAAACAGGACTCCGCAGCTCGTCGTCGTGCGGTAGCGCTCTCGCTTCCCGCGCCCGGGTTCCCGGGTACGATTCCCGGCGAGGTCAGGGATTTTCTCTGCCTCGTGATGACTGGGTGTTGTGTCATGTCCTTAGGTTAGTTAGGTTTAAGTAGTTCTAAGTTCTAGGGGACTGATGACCATAGCTGTTAAGTCCCATAGTGCTCAGAGCCATTTGTAACCAGGAAATGAAGTCCGAGAAGCACGTCGTACCAACCGATAACCATGGGAAGAACTTCTGCATCCATTTGGAAGTTAACCTCCCCCACTCGGAACTTGACCATTCCAGCGTCGAGTGAACTTACACATCCTCCACCTACGCCACATAACGTCCAGCGTGGTGCACTTAACCTTAACTCAGTTGCTTGGAACCGATGCCTGAGAACTGGTATTCAACATTTTACAGAATTTATCCCCACATAGCCTGTCAGAAAAATATCTGCCACAGATTTCTTACATGCGCTAACTCTTACTGGGAGTGTGGTACAATGGACACCCCGCCCCCTGTGCCGTTTAATTGCTGCCTGTAAGATCTACCCTGCGACTAAAACTATTCTTGCTGATTTCTGCTGAT
This sequence comes from Schistocerca americana, assembly GCF_021461395.2. Classification (NCBI taxonomy): domain Eukaryota; kingdom Metazoa; phylum Arthropoda; class Insecta; order Orthoptera; family Acrididae; genus Schistocerca; species Schistocerca americana. The sequence continues at coordinate 823,232,437 of NC_060119.1, forward strand.
CCGAGTGACCAAATTTCCTACAATACCTGCAAAGTTGCTGTCTGCAGTCTCTTTGTACAAAACTCTTTTGCCCACACTGAAAACAATTTATGTCCATACTCAACATTGTCCAAATTTCATGTGACCTAGCCAATGACTCACTTTCCTCTAACGATAGTGCAATAACCATTGCTTCAGTCAAATACTTAGGAAATTCCAAACGAACTGTTCTTGAGATTTCCGGTTGTGCTTTCCGCAAAATTATTGAATTACATATATCATCATCCGTGAGCTCATAGGTACTTACAATGGTTTCAGGAATACGGTCGGTGAAGCTTTCAATCGATTCATCCTGCTTACGTAAAATCGTAGGAAGTTGTTCCCGAACCTATCTTACCGTGTTCTTCTTCCGATATCTCCCTATTAACCCTTCCTGAAAATCCTCAAATGTTTCAGCCTCCCACAGATTCTCGTTCCAGCATCTCTCGTAATTCCAGTATAGCCCCTCTGAATAAATGCTCCGTATTCCATCTCCCAAAATTGCCGGTTGTAGCCAAATTGTCAGAAAAGATAAAAACTTCTTCCATCTGTTTCTCTGAAAATGGGGTAACCATTGCTGCAGCAGTGCCATCAACGGTGGGTGGGTTGGGATATGACTGCTCTCTCTCCATCGCTTTGAGCTCATTTACCTCTATCTTTAATTTCCCTACCCGATCCCTAACTTACTCGATAACCCTCAACAGCTGATAGTTCCATTCCTATGACTATAAGTTAAACAAGAGAAAAGTATACCCAAAGAATACAAAAGAACTTATTCAGGCACAAGACAGGAAAAGGGACTATCCAACATCCAAACAAAAATGGCACTTACTTCCTTTGCTGCTTTGTACACCGTCGCTGTAGATGCTCCATACTACTGTTACCTCCACGGGATCCGTCCTCCACGATGCCTCTGCAGTCTTCCTGCACGAGTGGAAACGACCACATCTGATACCATTGTAAACGGGACACGTTAGCAGACACGTGACTTCACTGCCTGTCAGCAGATTCGAACGTGGGTCCTCTGCTGGGCCTGAGAAAGAGAACAGTGACGGTGTGTCCGCGGATGGATCCTGACGACAGAATAACAACATTTATTGATCAAATGCAATACATTGGTTGTGAATCCTGTGAGCGAGGTTTGCTTCCACTCGTAATATTCTTAGCGCAGACGATGATGACCGGCGGACGTGCGCCTGCTGCTGCGTCTAGACCTTCACTGCCGTAACTGGAGTCTGCTGCCTCGACAGCGGCGCTACGGCCATGCACTGACTTACTGCGTCAGTTGGAACCACGCGCCACGTGCCACTGTTGTGCTGGCGGCTGGGGGGCGTGGCAGCGGGGCAGGTCAATGCCCTGTCTCAGCGGACATACCTGGCAGCGACTGCCTGGCGTCGCCGGGTCAAGGTCCCTGGCTCCCGCTTCGGTCTGTGGCGGCAGCGTCGCAGGACAATGGCGACAGTGTGTTACCAAAAAGCACCCCAAGCGATGACTCCCATGGCAAGCGGTGCCTGTTGATGGCGTCCGGCGGTGGTTACGGCGGCGGCGTCGCCTTCCAGACGACGACCTGCATTACGACGGTGACTGCGATGGTAGCGATGACACGGTACTGGTGACGGCGCTGACACAGGTGTTTGACACTCCAACACCCACGACGGTCGATGTTAACGAGCTGGCTGCCGGTCCTTAAATACGGCTCTCTGCCGCTGATGTCTGCTGTTATTTTCCCCCAGTCGGTCAGTGAAATATTCTTCCATTGCACGGCTGGCGCAACTGACATGATCTCCGTCCTCGATGTCGACACCCTGGCGTATGGCGAGCTGCTTCTTGTCGCGTCTTCTGCTGTGCGGCAAGCGTTCTCCTTCTTGTCGCTGAACTCGGCTCTACGCCACGGTATCGTAACACTGAACTGCACAACCGAATTTATCACACATACGATATTCTCCACATTTTAACTAACTTAATTACTGCAAGACTCCTACCTTTAACTAATTTAATCACTCTCATCTTTCGATCCTCTACATATATACTAGCTGATACAGTGACAATATTGAATTCGTGTGCTGTTTCGAATTGTACAGTGAGACCACATACCTTAAATATCTTCCCAACTGGTATGGTGTACATCCACATCTTCCCTAAATTTCTTTTAGCTCTTTCCGGTCATCCATTAGCTTCAGTATGAAGAGGTCTCGTTGCCAATTTTTTCACCTACAATACCTTGCAAGATTCCTTGACGAAATTTAACAAAAAGTTGGTTCCCTCATTCACTGCTATCATCTCAGATACTCTGAGCTTCAGTATCCAATTGTTTACTCGCCCGCGCGTCAATGTCGGTACCTGGTGATCGATCATTGTAACTCTTTCCATTCAAGTAGGAAAATGATCTTCAGTCGTGAGCACATACCTATTCTCTGCAGGTGTATAGTTGGGACGATCTAAGACATCAATCCTGAGTAATTGCAATGGGGCTAATGGTTCAGGTAACCTCTGCAACTGCTCTTTTGTGCGACAAATATCCGCTCTTAGTGCCACTGTATGCAATTCTATACATTTTGGTCTACATCCACCTTTATATACCTCCATCTCTACCTCTCAGTTACTCTCTGTTTGTGTAGACCTACATCTGCCACGATCTTCTAACACATGATCATGTGTCTTCTATGATACTCTGTCTCTCAATTTTTATGGCACAAACTCTCACGGTTCCAACATGGATTCTTTCCACAGCAAACCATCCTGTTCGCAAAACTACAATTGCCCACAAATCTGCTTACATTTGTCGTCTTCTGTGCTATCTTCAATTCCTTGAACTCATTGTGTTACCTCTACTTTCCTAATCAATCCATCTGTGTCCTCATATTTTTACTAGGTTTTTATATGACCTCAAAATCAAATTCACTATCCATCTTCTGTGCTGTCTGCCATTCCTTAAGTTCATTACCACCTATTTGTAACGCCACTACTTTCCTACTTAATCCATCTGCGTTTCCATGTTTTTTCCAGGTTCATCTATAACCTAAAAATGAAACTCACCAATCATACAGCCCACGGTGTCAAAGCACTAGATGAATCCTTCAACACCTGCAGCCATTCAAATGCTACGTGATCTGTTATCACTTGAAAATTTTTCCATTACAGATAACACTTGACGTAGGTCATTCCATAAATAAAGGTCGACATTTCCTTTTCAGTTATGGATTAATTCTTCCTCCCTAAGTTAACTTACCTTGATGCATAGGCCACTTGATGTTCTGTACCCTCAACTTCTTAAGACAACACACAACCAAGAACATAGCTGGTCACATTCTATGACAGAATGAATTCCTTATTGAAATTTGGAAACAATAAGATCAGACTCAAAGTTAGACCTCCTTTCGGTTTCTCAAAAGTACTCTGACAATCCTCTGATCAAACAAATTTTGAAACCTTCGTCAGCAACTGTGTCAGCAGTCCAGTAATATCAAAAAAATCGTTTTATGACTCACCAATTCAAGAATAGAATATTCACACAAGGCTTTAACTAACCTTGAGTCTGTCCTAGCTCCATCCTTACTACTTGAGTGACCAAGGTATGCCACCTCTTCTAAAACAAAGTTGTACTGCTCTGTTCTCAAAATTAACACTGCAGCCTTCAATCACAGAAATACTTCTCTTAGGCGCTGTATGTGCTACTCTGTATCAAATGGCTCTGAGCACTATGGGACTTAACATCTTAGGTCATCAGTCCCCTAGAACTTAGAACTACTTAAACCTAACTAACCTAAGGACATCACACACATCCATGCCCGAGGCAGGATTCGAACCTGCGACCGTAGTCCCGCGGTTCCGGACTGCAGCGCCTAGAACCGCACGGCCACCACTGCCGGCTACTCTGTATCACTCGCAAAGACGAGTATATCATCAAGATACACCATGCACTGACATAGCTCCAACTCTCTGAGAACTCCATCAAACAACCTCTGAAACGTTGCAGGTGCATTTTTCAGTCCGGTATACATCTTTATGAAGTGATAATGTTCCCATGGTGAAGAAATTGTTGCCTTTAGTCAGTCCTATGGAGCAATTCCTTGAGCATATTGTCGTAAAATACTTGCACTGGCCTAAATAGTCTAGAGTTTCTATAATGACTGGCAAAGGGTAGTCATCCATTACAGTCTTGGTATTCAAGTGTCGATAGTCGCAGCGAAACTTATAATGGACGAAACGAAAATTCTGGTCCCCAATGGGCTATTACATTCCTCAATAATCCCATCCTTTTCAGCTGCTAATAGATGAGTTGCCCCAGAATTGGCTGCAAGTGTTCTGTGTGGCTTGTGGTAAACCGGTGACTTAAGCCCATTGGGTGCTGCATAATATGCATTGCTGCCAATGATATTTCTGGAAAAGAAACAAATCCCTAAATTCCAATAGTAACTGTTCCATCTGTTGCTTATCACTCTCCTTTTGGCGCTGCAATTTTCCTTGTAATGCAGTTTCAATGGCATTTGGCGATTGTCCACAGATGACACTCCACCTGACCCATTCCTCATTCTTGCAGATATTCATATTAGTGACGAACAACTCCATCGTTAACCTTAAATCCCCGGTGATGAAATTATCCACAAACACAGGTACCATTTATCAACCATTTACCTCTTGTAGGCCTACAATATTTCTTTTCACTAAGACACCTGCCTGATCCAATAGTATATTTACTTCCACACACACAACACCCCCACCAGGAAATTCGACTTAAGATTAACCCAAAGCGAATTACCGATACTCTTAGGCACTCAATCGTTTGAATCGAGTCTTAGTGTGCATGTTCCCAGATTAAACGGTGTGTCATTTTGATAGATTCCCCTGTGACGTCACTACACTGGCAGCAGTTTCGCCCAGCTGAAGCATTTTCTGTCAAGCTCCACCATTGGTGCTTGAAGTTGATTTTACCACAATGCTGATGCAAGATATCCCACAACGGAATCAAGTCATAGCCGTCTCTCACATGTGGCATAATCTCTACATACTGTTTGAACTGACCTGTAGCCAGTTAAAAATCTATGTCCATCGATTCCAACGATGTGAAATTGCTATCCTCACTCTACCCAGTTTTCTCGTATATTGTGATGGGTTCAATTTCTTAAGTTCGAACACACTCGATTTTCACTCGTAACTGACAAATGTGCTCCTGTGTCCAACAATATCGTGCAGTTCTTCTTCCCCACTACTCCTCTGACTGCACAATCCACCTCTGCATACAACTTCGTTGCATATAATTTTACTGTGAATGCCCGTAGATGGATCTCAGGCTTTTTTTGGCATTTAACGCTTGCTTCATGTCCAGTCTCCTATCCCTGATACTGATATCATTATGCCGTATTATGTTGACCTCTGCCTCTACTCCCACTGTCCTATGGCTACCTATGTTTCTTCTGCACATGCCCCATCTGTACACGTCTGTAACGTCTTATACTAGCCGAAAACACTGTCCGTATAACTTGCAACCTGGTTGACGCATCAATTTCCTCTCATTCTACTGTCGGTCTAGCAGCTGTGTACAAATCAATTGGAACCTTGTTTGTAGTCTCCCCGACATTTCCGAAGGCGACCCACTTAAAAATGTTTCAAGCGCCTTCTCATCACTCTCCTGTAAAATTTCTTCATTGACGATAGCATTCTGCCACGTCCCTTTCTTACCGTGTCCAACTGTTCCCCAGAATATCTGGCGCTGTTCTGATTTGTGTACCTTTGAACTAAAATTCTTCAAATGTTCCAGATCGTTTGAGATATTTCTAACCCATATAAGCTTTTGCTTTCCCAGTTAATTCCCAGTTTTGCTACCTTTGAAAGTTCCGCATCAGACCAACCTTTCATCTCTCCCTAGTTCCTAAGTTCGTCTACAAACACTAGCACATCCGCAGTTAATATACCAGAGAAAAGAGCAACTATACTTGTGGCTGAGAAATGTATATATCGCTGTAGCGATTGTGCTTCTACTAGACGACGTAACTGCCTATTAACTGGTGCTAATTATGCTACCTTTTTTGACAATATACGCACTGACTCTCAAAGCCTTGCTCTTCGCGACACTCATTTTGAAACACCAACAATCACAAGACATAGAAAAGAAAATACCTTAACTTAGATCTAATTATGAGCCATTTTGATTCTCAGAACTGTCTATCCATATGCCGGTAATGCCTACTCATGAAACTTTTACTGACACTGATTCTGTAGACGGTGCCGAATGATCTGTCAAATCACACTGTGTACATATGACACGTAATAGCCAATAGCACCCCCATTACGTCTAAAGTGTGAAAAACCATTGATTCTTTATTTGAACAAAAATCACCTTACTAAGAGCACAGCATTCGAGCTTAATTTCCACGACCGAGATATTTTGACAGCCAATGACTTGCTGCAGTGGTAACACCGATTCCCGTCATCACAGAATTTAAGCGCTGTCGGGCTATGATAGCACTTAGTTGGGTGACAATCCGGTCTGCCGAGCGCTGTTGGCAAGCGGGGTGCTCGCAGGCCCTTGTGAGGTAAACTGAGGAGCTACTTGATTGAGGATCAGCGGCTCCAGTCTCGTAAACTGACATACTGTTGGGAGAGCGGTGTGCTGACCACATGCCTCTCCACATCCGCATCCAGTGACGCCTGTGATCTGAGGATGACACGGTGGTCGGTCGGTAGTATTTGTCCTTCATGGCCTGTTGTGGTGGAGTTTAGTTTTTAAGATATTTTGACAATAATTATTAAATTTCTTGTCATACCATAGGCTCAGACATTGTACAGAAAATGCAACGCCAGTTCTCTGATATCAGCTGTAATAGCTGATGGATTTAGGGTGCAGGGGGACACGGTCCAGCGCCATTCAACCAGCCTGAAATTCAAAATAGCTTTCTTACAGCTTTCCCCATTGCTCATTGTGGCTGAGGCATCCAGTGGCTTCCTGTGTCAGCAGACACTGGTTCGTGAAACAACTGCTTCTATCAGTGTCGACTCCAGGTGGTCTCATCTAGTTGCGACCACGTGTGCTGCCACAAGTCTCGCACACTCCGCACTGTCCAGCACGTGGCGGGCAGATGACTTAATGGCAGTGACCTACTGCCCCGTGTTGTTGGCCAGCCTGCTGCTTTCCAGAGAAGGAGGTGGCCCGATGTGGTGATGGCTCCAGGTACTGTGGTTTCAGGGCAGGCTGCCCTCATCAGAGTCGAACTGCGGTTCATGGACAGCATTCCAGATAGTGAGTCACAGCCTTGTGGTGACAGAGTTAGGATACTAACAGAAGTGCCTTTAGTGTAAAATGGCAAGGTAGCCTACTTCTAGACATCTGAGATGCGTGTGCTAGTGTTTCACCATGTTTTTTTACACTTACTATACATTACGGCGGCCACCGGTGTGGAAAGGGTTCCCCCATCATCCGCTTAAGTGCTGCTGTGTCAGTTGTTTCCACACCTCGCCAGACCGGTTCACATCGCAACATTGCTATGTTATATTTTTGAACACGTATCTCCTGCCGGCCGGAGTGTCCGTGCGGTTCTAGGCGCTACAGTCTGGAGCCGAGCGACCGCTACGATCGCAGGTTCGAATCCTGCCTCGGGCATGGATGTGTGTGATGTCCTTAGGTTAGTTAGGTTTAATTAGTCCTAAGTTCTAGGCGACTGATGACCTCAGAAGTTAGGTCGCATAGTGCTCAGAGCCATTTGAACCATTTTTGAACGTATCTCCTGTGCAGCTGCCGTGTTTGTGGTTGTTGAGAATAGAGCAAAATACGGTACCTTTCCTCTCTATAACAGAGAAGCCTCACATTAATTATGTAAATTAGCTCTTATAGCTACAGAAAAGGTCTTCTAATTCGTCACTCACACTCTACGAAACCCAGTTTTCCTGTAAAATGATAAAATCAAGTAGCAGTTAACTGGTCACAATTCATCACAACTACTGTTTCATAGCCTGACGGACGTTGGTGATTTTGGTTTAAAGAAGATTACAGAAGGCGTTCTTTGAAGCTCAGTGGTTGTTCCTGGCTTGCTAATATCGAACTTTTTCTGTAAATCAACAAACTTCGGGCTCCGTGTACGAACTGCGTACTCCAATTAACGAATGACAAAAGTCATACGGTAAATTATGCAATTGTAGTAATGAACAACTATGTACGGAAGTTTGAAATCAAGCTGAAACTACTTTGCTGCAGATTAAAGTAAAAATGGATGGATAGCAATCAAATTAACCGTTGATAACATTAGTAAAACTCCATCCGTTAATTTCTGTAACATTGTAATTACTAAGTTGTTGTATGAGTTTTATAAATTGTCATTTTTTTATTTGTTGTTCACTCTTGCTATCTCGTTTTAACGTATTATCATTTATCATTTGGAGTTAGTGGAGATGTGGACGCTAGGAAATGTAATGCCAAATGGGGAAATCGGGACATTTCCAACAGTTCAATACAGGGGTGACGGCAGCGGCGGAAGCCAGAAACATTTGCGCCATGTATGCGGATAGTGACATTGGACAGAGCACGGCAAGAAAATGATTTCTCGTTTCAAGTGAGACCGTTTTGACGTCTGTGATGCTCCACGTTCAGGAAGGCCTTGAGGTTTGATGAAGATCGCTCAAACGCATTAATCGACAATAATCCATGTCAACGTACTCGAGAACTGGCAGATGTGATGGACTGTGATCATCTCACCATCGCACGACGTTTGATGAAGTGGGGAAAGTTCAAAAACTGCGTGTGTACGTACCGCATGTTCTAAGCCAAAATCATCAAAATCAGCGGGTGGCCCTGTGCGCATCTCTGCTTACTCTTAATCAGCCCGATCGTGAACAACATTGGTCATTCCTATTCTTTATCGTTACTGGTGACGAGAAGTAGTGTCTTTATGCGAACATAAGCAGAACAAAGGAATAGTTGAAGCCAGACAAAGGAACAGTTCTCTGTACAAAGACCTGTGCTCATCCACTAGAGATAATGTTATGCATCTGGTGGAACAGCGACGGTGTGGTGTACTACGAATTGCTTCCCGAGGTGTAACCATCACTCCTGACATTTATTGTCAATAACTGAGGTGCGTCACAGACGCAGGCCAAAAACAACGACCAGCAAGACTATGTGGAGCGATGCTACTTCTCGATAAGACACACCGGCGTTGTGTTAGACTGACAAACAACATTACACAGTAATTGGGTTGCGAACATTCCGCACTCACCTTATTCACCTGATCATGTGCCCTCAGATGTTTACCTTGTCCGCTCTCTATTTATTCAACCTCAAGGAATTTCCTTCTCGGATGAAAATGCGCTCCGAACATGGCTCAACGAGTTGTTCGCTTCAAAACCACGTAATTTCTACAGTCGCGGAATCGAAAAATTATTCCAACGTTGACAGCCTATTGCTAACAGTGAAGAAGAATATAACTGATGACTAAAGTATCTGTTACATATTTCTGTTATGTTTATTATTCGCTTCAAAACAACGTAACTTCTACAGTCGCGGAATCGAAAAATTATTCCAACGTTGACACACTATTGCTAACAGTGAAGAAGAATGTAATTGATGACTAAAGTATCTGTTACATGTATCTGTTATGTTTATTATTCGCTTCAAAACCACGTAATTTCTACAGTCGCGGAATCGAAAAATTATTCCAACGTGGACAGAGTATTGCTGACAGTGAAGAAGGGTATAACTGATGACTAAAGTATCTGTTACATGTATCTGTTATGTTTATTAATGTTATGGAAAAATGCTACCAATTTATGCAGCAACTCAGTATGTATGCTATGTGTCTACATGAAGGTTCCCTTTTCCAGGTGTTGTATGGTGAACAAGCAGCTGTCAACAATGTAAATATTAAACAATTCCAAGAAGATGCAAGATCCATCCAACATCAGATGTGGGCGGATCCGAGAGTTTGTGTATCTGGAATGAGTTTTCAGTTTGCAATGAAGGGGCAAATCCAGAACTGTTCAGCAATGCTTTCGAAGCCGCTGAATTGTTATTCAGATATAACTTGTAAGAGTATTGAAGAAGTTGTCTCTTCTATATGGAGAAATGGTACAAGTCGTAGTGGTGTGATTGAGTCGGTAGGTAATAATACTTCCTTCAACGAATCTAGCACATGTGGGGGCGGATATCTGAAAGGGTTTTATTTTGATGTTTATAGGGACATGTGGTTTGACATAGACGAATGCAGCGAAAATATTTCAGGGTGCGCTCACGAGTGTGAGAACACAATTGGTAGTTATCGCTGCAAATGCAAGCAGGGTTATGCGCTACAGGAGGATCGAAAGTCATGCCAGGATATAGACGAGTGTAGCCGAAACGTGTCTGGATGCGCCCAGGAATGTGAGAACACAGACGGCAGCTTTAGCTGCAGATGCCAAGAGGGCTTCTCTCTGCTGCCCGATAAAAAGTCGTGCGAAGATATCGACGAATGTCGGCGAAACATGTCTGAGTGCTCTCACAAGTGCGTGAATACGATCGGTAGTTACAAATGCAAGTGCAGGAAGGGCTACTTCCTCATGGACGACCAGAAGTCCTGTGACGACCACGACGAGTGCGCGCGCGACAAGAACGGCAGGAGGTACGCGCCGTGCACCCACCTGTGCGTCAACGTCGCGAACGGCTTCATGTGCGGCTGTCCGGAGGGTTTCGTCATCGATAGGCGCAACATCGCCACGTGCATAGACGTCCGCAACGTTGACGTTCCGCCTCCCGGTACTAGACCCAAGTCACAGGGGCAGTAGGCGGCCGAAAAGGCTCCTTCCGTGCGTCGGCCAGTCAATATTTTTAATATCAAATGAGCTGGAGATGATGTAACACGGTACTATACTTCCCACCCCTTTCGATGGATGCGTTGCGGAGAATTCGTGAAGAGAATGTGAATATGGAAGTGGTTACACAGGGAAAAGATCGCGGGAATTTGGGAACGAAGGATGGTTAAGGTTTGACACCTCGTCGTTGTAAAGTTAATTAGAGACACAGAAATATCTATTCGGTTCTTTGTTGTTTCTGCAACCATCTTCAGATCGTTCCACATGTGAAAAAGAAGCATCACATTAATTCGTAAATACCAAGGCAATAACAGTACGTAGCTTAAAAACATCACCGTGAGCAAGCCAGGTTGTTTTTAAACTATGTACTGTTATTGTCTTGGTGATTATGAAGACATGTAATTGCATGAACACAGCTAACGAAGCTTTCCAATGCTTTTTCACGTGTGGAGAGATCTGAAGGTGTTGCAGACAGCAACCAAAACTAGTTATCCTACTTTAATTGTAACAGCAAAATTGCGGTCTAGGCAATGAAACTTGTTTTTACGTAAGAATAAAATTATTTAATAAACCACAATAAGACCAACGTCTCCTCCCTGATATTGTCAGGCTTCACTAGAAATCTTTTAGGATGGTTTCGTGGCCAAATCTGTGAAGTATTTTCGTATGGATCAGTGGTAACAGAAAATTCCACACATAAATTTCCCAGATCATAGCTCACAAAATTTTTTGTTACAGAAGTTGTCACGGAGATTAATATCAGATGTCGCAGAATATTTGTTAAAGCTAAGGGAAATTTTCTTACGCTCCATTGTTCAATCAAGATTAGTGTTCTCTCTCTAACGACCTCGATGTCGACTAGTCGTTAAACTGAAGCCTTTTGCGAATGGGCTTTATCAGTTTTTTTTCACTAAGCTATCCCAACTTAATTCACGTAATTTGTAGTAACCTATCAGAAATTAACGGTTCGGTGATGAAAACGTGAATTTGTAACTTATTAAATGATCAGCAATATGAAATATGCACTTACAAGTCCTTATATTGTTTTCGCTGCCGTAAAAACGAGCTACGACACACGAAACTCGACGTCTCTCTTAATGCAGTTGTTGTAGTGCATTCTGTAGGTGGAGCATTAATTTTTTACCCAAATTTATTTAATCTGAAAGATCAGAAGAAATGGAAAAAAATACGTTGTATATTCAGCTTTAATGTGTATTGCAGATATGACTTGAGTGGCATTTTGAGGAGCTAATTCGACTGAGATGAACAGCGCCTAAGAAACGTATGAAGTGTTTTAAGGGTTGATACGTGCAGTATACATAAAAATATTTGAAACTTGATTAGCTTTGAAATAAGGTTTTCAGGACATCTTCAGAAATGAGAAAGATATTCTTCAAGGGAACTATATAGTCGTCCCATATCAGTGTGATGTCACTTTTCTAGTATCACTTCCGTTTGTCACCAACCACAATTATTTCTTCTGGTAGGTGTTACATCATCAAACTCACAACTACCCTTACCACTTAGAGATGCTCATTATAGATAATATTTGTGTGGATTAAGAAATTTTTCTGGCTGGCGTAATGAACACACCATTTTATTCAGCTCTTATTTGTAATCCTCTCTCACATGTGCTAGATTTCAAATGTAATGAAGTGATGGTGTTTACAAGTACTTAAGAACATAAATAAAGTATTTTAAAATAAAGTAAATCAGTTTTTATTTTATTTTGATGAGTTCTGGTGATTCTAGATTTTTTTCTGGGGTTTCTTTTATAATTAAGAAAACATTTAATTTCAGAGATTTTCTATATATGTACTTACAAATTAATTAGAAACTAAATGGCACGTTAATGAGATACACAATTTTTGAAATATTATACTGATTAATAGATAATACAACCAACTGATCACTGCTTGGAAGTAACAAGAAAGCTGTTTTTAAAAAATCTTCCGCAGATCAAAAGCAAAAACGTTGTTCCGTTTACACTTGAAATTATAATGCGATAGCTCTTAATGAATCCTTCCGCCGCGTTTTTGGCACTATAAATCATTCTGACACGATTACCTATCACCTACACTACCCATTAGCAGCAGGTTTTCAGAACATATGATCACCTGCACGAGAAAATAGAAATTGCAGGCGCGTAAGTGATAAGGATATGAAAATCATATCTGTTAAAAGACAATAACACTAGAAAAAAATATAAAAATATATAAAAACTGTTCCATATAATTATGTTGTGCAGTAGTGCAGCAATGAGAAAATATGAAGTCAAAAATTGTTAGGAACGATGGAGCTACGAACCGCAGAACTATTCAGGAACAGATAGCACAAAAAAAGGAATTTATGTATGGACCTGTAAATACTTAAATATGTAATGATTAAATGTGGCAACTAATGATGGATTATTCACAAAGAGGAGTAAGGCAGGTATGTGTTGTTAACGTCTTAAAGAGTGAAACACATATTATAATAGCTCAACAGATATTGGAGGTGCTCAGAGAAACAACTTGTGCACGGCCCTTATGGTCTAAGCTATGGCTTCTTGTACTGCTTCGTAAACAACTGCCTCAGGATTCGCACGTGTTTAAGTCATATAATAACATGTATTGTCACAAGCTTGACGAGTCTATAGGACTCAGTTTAAACGCACTGAGGATTTCTATTCAATGGCTGAAATCTAGATCTGTAATAAACTACAGATTGGATTTTCGACTGATAGCTGAATTCCTTATCTTTTTTTGAAACTTGTGCTTGTATATTAGATATTATAACGAGCCTTTAGCCTTCTTTCCCATACTCAGACGTAGTGTCCAACTTACGTTAGTTTTTTTCGAGAGTAAAGTCGTGTCTGTGAAGCAGCATGACCTTGCTACGACATCGTCTGTCTGTCGTATAATCTAAAACCGTAATTGAGAGCCCACATAAGAAAAAAATTTGCACTTTGAACACTTTACTTAACAACTACTGCACCCTGTAACTAATCTTGACGGCGTGTTAGTTTGGCTATCAAATTTCTTTTGAAGCGTGTAGTTGACAAACGACTGGGGCATAGTATTTAGCGACAAAGTATTCGACAAACTTCGCTGCTCATCCTTATTTCGGCTCACAACTGAGACAGGAACTGTGACTACCTCACTCCTAGAAATTCCTCCTGAAATTTAATGCTTCTGTTCGGTAGATACGGTCGCCACATTCTGAAGGAACGAATTTTGAACGTTAAGTGTGTTCAGTTTGGAACAGTTATTCAAGTTGTATTTATAAAGTTAAAACTTACAGTTGAGAACCAGAACTGAAGTGACAAGATATTTATTGACTCTCTTTCAGTATTTTCAGACTTTCCACAATTCAGTTAAAGGCAATACTTGTCATTTAATTTGAAGTACTATTTACGCTAATCAGATTCACTCAAATGATGTAGCAAAGCGACCCATCAAAACTACGTAACATTACTTCTAACGTTTAGAAACACTTCAGATACTGCATCTGCCGTCACAACTATCGCCGTTACATTTGAAACTAAGATTTAAGAAAACTGATGAAGACTCTGAAATCAAAAAGTAATACTCCGTTATACAGTAATGACAATAAAAAGAAATTGTAGCTGGGCTCATTAATTGCTGAGCATTTGACAATTTGGCGTCAAAAAACCTTTCTGAAAATTCTTCATGTGTCTGCTTAAAACAATAGGACAATGGCATCACCAAGGCTGAACAGATTCAACGTACTTGATGCAAAACTGCACAACCGTTACAAACCGATAATATGAGTCATGGCTAATAATTACCAGAGGCGACTTTTTAATACAGAAATATTAATAAATATCTTCCTCCAATATTTTGTGCAGACGTTAGCACAAAGAGTGAAATTTTGTGGAACACACTATGAAACACGACTGTTCGCTCACTGGTGTCTAATTATTTGTGCCTGGCTCAGTCTGCCTGCGATCAAGTTTTATTCCGTGTGAACTGTGTCACCAAAACGGAATGCGACAAGGCCACCCGTTATTCCTATCTCAAGACTGTCTCTCGCGACTGCGTACATCGCAGTCTCTCTCCTAGAAAAAGGGTTCTCGAAACGCTAACGATAAGAGCAAAAGGTGGGACTCCGACAAGCCTAATGGCTTCCTTCTTTCGTACGCATATTTTGCTACCTTTTGAAACAATAAAGAATTTTAAGTTAATAATGTGCTCAAACACTATAAATTGTTGGTTTTAGCATCTTAGGTCTACAACAATAATTTAACTGTGTATTTATCATTGTAATTAAAACTTACACATTTCACGAATTAAGTATGTTAGATCTCAACAACACTATGTAGAAGAACAATAATACTGCTTCATTATAATATCATAATACAAATGATGTTTTGGCCAGTTCTTGAGTAAAAAACGATAACTCTCAGTATATTGAAAGAAAAGTTCAATAATAGTAATAATAATAAAAGCATTTAAAGAATAGGCTCTGAGTCTACTGTAACAGAATCAAAGGATGGCGTCAGTTAGAAGACGAATTTCGTTTTGTAACATGTAAAATGATATGACCTATCACGATTAAACAATGGACAGAATACCTTCTAGTAGTCGAATTTCAGAAGCTTGTCTTTAACGTTGTTAATCAGTAGTTTTCGGAGGTATAGTTATTAGTAGTACACTGTAACTGACGAAGAAAACTATCCTCAACAATATTATCTGTGAGACATTATTATAAAGGTAAAGTATACATTTCTAGTCATCGAATTTCTGAAGTTGAAGGTGGCATTATGATCACAAATAAATGTTTTTGAGGTTACATTCGTATGTAGCACACTGGAACTGGCAAGAGAAGGTATGTTTAACAAAATATAATAAGTTTCTTAAATAACAAATCTAATATAATACGAAAGTTGATGTCTCAAAGAAAAGTCAACTTACACACACAAATGTGATGAAGAACTCAAGAATTGTTAAACTGACACTCGAAGGAGTGTTACCTGGAACACATATATAGTTAGACACAGTTTAGAGTAAGTAAAGCCTATTATTGTGTATATTTCCTGCAGCAGATAATGTAGATGAACAAACTGGCACACGGCAGAAAGAAGTGAATGGTGGAGTCAAACATCGCGTCACAATTATGATACAATAAAATTGGTAAAAGTGAAACAGTAATAAATGAACAATTTATTGGTCAACACATGGAGCATCTTGGTATGCATTCCAGAACTGTATTAATGGTTTTTAAGAAAATATTAGCATCAGCTAAAATTAATAGCTAGTCGCTTGTTTTGATGTGAAACTAATTCTTTGCAATTTTAATGTTATTTGAGTTCGTGAAAGTGCAGATTCGCCGAGTAGGAGAATCTAGAGAATTGGACAGGAGTACTGACTGCTGTCCACGAGTTAACAGCGACATCCTGAGGCCCCTATGTCCGGCACCTGTCACACAAGACGGCGGAATTTATACCACAGGAAACTACGTGCACGTCGACTGTTTCTTCTAACATACCAAACTACCGAACTAAGAAAGTTCCATTTATGGCATATACGTTGTGTGGTGTGTTTCGATGGTGTAATATGCCGTGTGCTCCTGTATGTGGAACCAAAGTACTTCCTTACTTTTAAGTGATACGAAAAAGATGTACATCGTATGAAATACGTATGAGCTGTTTCTCGGCACGATATTTTCTGTTTAATGCCCTGTATTTTTACGATTCGTGTATAAATTACTCTTTTATGTTTGTTACACGATGCGCCCCATCTCAAACATGGTATGTGTATGGCTCTGTTCGCACTTTGTAACGTAAAGGCACAGTAGCGTTTTGTTATTATAACAGAAACTAGTATCCGAACTACGCGCTACACAGGGAATGTGATATGGATCTGCGTCTTTCGTTGGAAATTCTTTTTCCTAGTGAACTACCTTAGTGAGATTAAATCTGTTATCTTCTCAATCCTATCATTTCGCAAGGTGTTTGTACTCAGTGAAGAACGCACAATGATGATTGCTCATTGGGCATTAACTGTTGACAGTTCGGGAGACAACACTTATTCATGAGCTTCACTGTGATCTATGGAGCACATATATGAGAGGTTTGTCCGTCTGCCAGTTTGGGATTGACACGGTGTGGTCTTGATTACTCTCAAACACTTCTCTTTTGATTGTTGTAATTAATCCAAGACACGAGAGTGAAGCATATATTGACTAAATACGACCGTAGTATTCCTGAGGAAATACTCTCTGTGATACTGCAGCAATAATACATATTCCAGATTAGGTCTGAAGTCGTAAATATCACACAGAAATAGGGGCTGCAGCAGTTACGGAATAAGGATGCGCTATGCCCTAAAATATCCGCAACTCGTAGCACACACTAGCAAAACTGGTAATTAATTCGTATCACAAAGTCACAAGGTTATTTTAAAAGGAAAGATAAGTCCTGCTACCTAATGAAGCTGATACTGTTTATCTTCGATGTATTCCAGACTTTTAAAGATTCCAAACAGCCTCTGTTTATGAATACTGAGAATGAACGTGCCACGTAGGTATGGTATATTATTTCGGTCAGTCGTGCATTACATTCAATAAATACTCATTAGCGGATGACCTAATTCCGTCGAAATCAAGCATAACGCTGTGGCGTGCTGGGGTATTCGTGGCTTGATTAAGTGTTGTGCTATTTTAGCAAGATCACCAATAAAACCAGTTACCTATTATCAACGTAACAACTCGTTTGATCTCAACATTGCTTTTCCCGGTTAATAATCGTCACTTTGCTAAAGAAATCTCCGCCTGAGATTTGTGTAGCCATGTTGTCTATAAAGTAGTGTAAATGGCACTTAATTGCAGATCGTTTATCAAATTTAATACTACTGTTATATGAGGTGGAAGCACTTCTCGTTAGCAAAATGAACAGTTTGTCACAGAATACTACTCGCACACAACACTGACGTATTTTTCCTGTTAAAATATTTCATGAAAGTAGTGCGAAATATTCAGGCTTCATACATCAGCAGATAAGAATTTATGTAACGTAACGTGCTATCTGCATTGTATTTAAAGATTCAATCTAAGTTGAATTTGTCTTTTCAAAGTAGGTTCTGGGCCACTATAGTTCAATTCTTATATCTTGGCGGCTCGCGCATGCTCGCCCAGACGCTGGAGATTGCTGCGTTGCCAGTTGCACACGACGCACGCGCCAATAGAAGCAGCGCCATAGTATAGCATAGTTCGCAAGCTTACGTGTAGGGGGGAGCGCGCAGTTCATGAAGTAAAGCCACCACGGCTGCATTAACCCTTTCGCTGCTACAAAGACGTGCTCCCTGCATTCCGCGCTGTGGGCGATTTTGTCACTGCACTGCTCGCCTGTGCAGACACATTGTGTTCCGACTGCTTTGACACTCTTTATCATTCGATTCCACAAAAACTATTTGGCTCAAAAATTAGATTTTTACCTATCTTCTTGACTGATACCTTCCCCCATAAATGACTTAATTTTGTTTCGATGTTCAACTCAGTTATTATGCAGCATTAAATCTAGTAAACCTTTGCACGAAATTTTGAAGAGTTTGCAGAGGTAAAAATCCATAGAGTATACTTTCCGTATGGTCGATTTTAGTTGCCACAATGTTGAGAATGAAATGTGGACAAGATACCTATATATTTCTTTTAATTTAAGTACCACATAAGTGTCGTATGTAATATTGAGAAATATTCCACCTTTCGCGACTGTAACAAAAGTTTTACTTACACTGGGCACGTTTGGCTTTATTTTAAAGCACTTCAATCAATCAAAAGGAAGTAGACAAAATACATTAAACAAAACTGTGGACTTACAAAAACATTAGGACTTGAGTATACCGTCTGTCAGTGAAGTGCTCAGAGCTATGTCAAATATAATTTTGTGTGTGGCACACACAAACAGCATTTATTTGCTAAAACACTGATGAGCCAACACAAACGTTGAATATTGTGCTATCGCAGCACAAAACTACGAAAGGTGACTTGGCAATGGAGGACACAAAGTACAGTCCTCTTATGATGCTTCAAAAGAGAGAAACGCGTCTGGTCTAAATAAGTCGCTTATTACAGTTGCAGAAGAGGGATATATTTCAATACCATTGGTAAAACTGCGACTGTGGAACAAAAACAAGAAATAGAACATGAATACCATTGTGTATGTGCCATACCTTTCACCGATGGAAGTGCTTTAAAATAAAGCCAAACGCGCCGTGTGTATATAAAACTTTTATTACGGTCGCGAAAGACGGAATATTTCTCAATATTACATACGACACCTATGTGGTACTTAAATTAAATGAGATATTGTTATACAGTAAATATTATATGAAATTTAAGTATCTTGTCCAAGTTTCATTCTCAACATTGTGGCAACTAAAATCGACCATATGGAAAGTATACGCTATGGACTTTTACCTCTGCAAACTCTTCAAAATTTCGTGCAATGGTTTACTACATTTAATGCTGCACATCAAAACAAAATTAAGTCATTTATGGGGGGAAGGTATCAGGCAAGAAGACGTGTAAAAATCAAATTTTTTGGCCAAATAGTTTTCGTGAAATCGAAATAAGTGTGTCAAAGCAGTGGGAACACCATGTGTCTGCACAGGCGAGAAGTGCAGTGATGACAAAATCGCGCACAGCGCGGAATGCGGGGAGCACGTGTCTGCAGCAGCGAAAAAGTTAATGAAGAGGCAAAGCACTAGAAATTTCATTCAAACGAATAAAATTCGTGAAGTAAGGCACTCCAATATTGTTTTTAAAAAAAGAAAATATTGAGCACCGCTCAAGGTTTGAACTCATAATGTTCCACTTGGCAGCCCAACACCTCAACCGTTCCGCTACCTCAGCTCATCGAACAGTATGACTCCATAAGGACTTTAACACCTCACGCAACTACTTATAAACACTGTTGGTATGACTATGAATTACTCACGCTTCGTCGAAGTACAATAGGAAATAAACAATTACACCTGTTCTTTATTGCGAAAAAGCAGTTCGTGAGATTGAAACAAACACCTTTCCTTGCTATCGCCTGAATTAGGAGTCTTATTGCTTGTTTGGTTTAATTAATTAATAGAATATGAAGCAATTGGTATAAAGAATGTTTTTTCCAAACTTTCTGTAAAAGAAAGCCTGCTATCAAGACATTGCTTTTGTTCTATTACTTTATTTATGACTGAACGTTTCTAAAACTGAAGACACTCGTCCGTGCTCTGCACTGCTGTCGAGATCTGGCAACGTCGTTCTCTGTTCATTGGCTGACTGTGTTTTGTGACATCAGATGCGCAGAACGAACCTAAACTCGGCCGCCAAGATATATGACGTGCACTTTAATTCACAATTATTATAGTAGTTATTTATAACCAACAACATTTGTGTCTGATAAAATTTCTATTCAAAACTGCCGCTGCAATATTTTACTAAGATGGCGGCTGACATGAGACAATCACTTATCGATTGTCGCTTCAGATCCTGTTTTACCACAAACAAATAATATATATTAAATCATTCTGCTTTAGCCTCATTATGCATTAACATTTGAAAATTTTATCAGTGAAAATTGCTTGTTACTTTTCTACCATTTACTAATGAACTGTGCTGTAAATCACTAACGCTAATGGCTGCGCTCCTTAGTAGCTGAACCTAAAAATTAACATTATATAAGATGAGAATTACAATGGATTGGACTTTGAAATAAATAAAAATCATTTCACATCCAAAGTAATTCTGTTTTGCAAATGTTAATTAACAGCACATTACAGTTCCTTACAGACCTCAATGTTACATCAATCGGGTCCAGTCAGTTCAATGATTCGAAGAAGAAGTGTCCTTGATCTACAATTGTCACAGATAACAAAGATGATTTCCCATGAACATTGTCTGAGATATTATTGACACAGAAAATAAAATTATTACACAAATAATAATTATTTATTATTATTTTTTAGCTTCGATGAAGTCCTGTTGACTGATAACACGATAACATTCGATCGAATTCCACACACAATTCTGTCATGAAAATTATTCTGAGTGAAATATAGAGGTGGATATTACAACACTTAATAAAATGTAATTTGGACTGTTTCTACATTAAACTCTTTAGTGATTTTAAAAGTCTCCTTAAAATTTGTCGCAATAGAACATTAGTGGTCTAATTCGTAAGCAGCTCAGAGGTCACTTCCCTTGAGGTTTTGCTTTTCGTGACATTACAGTTTTAAGTCAAATTACCATAGTACTTGTATTTAAGTATCTCGATTATATACACGTGAATTTAATAAATTACTTCAATGATTATATTAGAAAAGAGAGTTATAACTTGGAACACTTTCCAGATTTTTACCTCCAGCCAGCCCTTTAAAAGAAGTTGAATACGTTTTGCTATTCCATTTTAAAATGATGGAATACACTTTATAAGTGGTGCAGTCTTCTTCCGAAATTACAAGAATTACTCTGGAAAACTAAGGTTTTTCTAAACTTGAAAAAATATTCCTAGGTACAACATGGCTTTGATATTGAAAAGCTTGGCAATTGAGAAAACGTTGTCAATACTGTAATTACTATTCTTTTACATTATTATTCTACAACACATAAACAATCAGTGACATCAAAATTAAGTAGGATTATTAGAAAAAATCAGTTACAATTATAATACATTTTGAAATAGAAAGTTTTGGAAACTAATGCAAATTTTCAAAGCAGGTAAAACAGTTATAAGATTAAAGAAACTCGGGGCTTTTGCAAGCATCACATGTTTCATGACGAAATACCTTCTGTTTCAAGGTACAAGATGGAACACGACCGAAGAAGTAAGGTTAACCACCCACACCTTATATTTAGATCTAAAAACACACCGAAAATCTTCCAAATAGTTTTAGTACAGCATACGGCACTGAAGGGTTCAGTATGTTTACAAGTGCTGCACAAACACAGCCCCGTGTCTCTCAAAAACAAAACAATAGAAAATGCCGCAAAATGCTTATGCTGGTCTCTGTTGCTTATTCGTTAATGTGATACTAAAACTGGTCACTAGACTGAAATATCGATGAGGAAACTTAATGTGTTCCTAGGTGGACTCACCCCTACTAGATAAAACGCGATAGACATACGATATAATTATTCACGAATGGCTTCTTTTAATAAAGGTCCTCCATAACCTTCTATCCTGACACAACTTGTTTATACCTCCTCAGTTTCCATTTGATCAGTCTACTTACTTTTGACCTCCCTCTGCATTTTATTACTTCATTTAAGATTTTCCATCAGTGAAAGATCCACCGGTATTCAATAATACCATGCTCAGCTGTGCAGTTTCTGGAACTTCTCCCGCAGTTTCATATGAGTCTTTGAAACCAGTTCAACTGTTTCGTTGAAGTAATCGTCCATCCACTACGTCAGATACTACTGATGTCTTTTATTCTTCTATCACGTCAACGTATACAGAACGGAAGAACACAAAACTTGTTCCTCTTGAAGGAGAAATGTTGTACCTCTGACGCAACTTCGTCGATGTGATCGCCCATTTGCCAGACCGCGCCAATTCGGAGAGGACAACACGATGGCTCTGTGAGACCCAAAGCGAGGAGTGTGTAGGGAAATAGATTACTCGGTTGCGAGCATCGGCAAGGTGGGGTCCACCTGTGCTATAGAGACAGTTCAGATACCGGAGTAATCCTGAGAAAATTACCCCAGAACGAGGTCAGGAAATACACCCAACAACATTCTGATTATAATTAAACTTTGTCTTACAAGTTAGTAACAGGTACGTCAACTTCCTTTCATAGTGATAAAAGTAGAATAATACTAATGAATGAACTAAAACTTAAGTGTTCGGGAAATTTCCTACTGGCTGTTGCTAATTATTTTTGTAAGTTTACGCACATCGAGTCATGCATCCAAAATCAGTCGGTTCCTCGATTTTACTCTCATTAGTTAGGTGCATGAAATCTTCTTTCACTCAATGGCTTTCCTCATAACAGTGTATACTCGCAACCGAAACGCTGGTAATTCTCTTTTAACAAAATCTGTTTTCAGTACACTGACTTCGAGGAGACCGATAAATTGGTTTTGGAACCCAGGCATTTACTTGATAATTTTCCAAATCAGGAAAATACTTGCTGATAGACTTTATCACTTATCACAGTTACTGACTAATATGACAGGATAGACACCAACAAAAATAAGCAGAAGAGTAACTGTGACCCAGAGTATAGTAAATAAAGATTTCAAAACGGAGCTACCAATTTTATAATCAGTGTGTATTACCCGTTTTTATTTACGACATTTAATGCGGAAGCTGTAGGTTGCTTATCAAGAAATAGGGAGGTGCATGATGAAAATTACCTGGAAAAGTAAGAGAATGATCAAAATGATCAGCAACACACAGGAGCGTAAGACTTAACTATGACTGTTATGGAAATGAAACGGAAGTGATCAGACTTACACCCAGATGGAACAAGAAAGTTCGTCGCTGGTTTCTAGTAGAAAAGAAACGACCGTGATTATTACCTAATGAACGGTAGGTAGCTCACATTAGAAAGCAACAGCGCCAACATCCATGAAAATCACTAAAGACTGGGTAGCGCTTTATTCAGAAGCGGATGTTTTGATGATTATCAAATGAAAATGATGTATTCATAAGATTGATTATTGAGTATTTTAGAGTTACGGCTGAAAAACAGCAAATGTCATTTAACCCACGGAGAGCAATCGTCCCCAGACTGGGTACCAATGAGTCAGAGCCACGGGAGGTCCTAATTTTCTCATTCCATGGCGTCCGCTGTTCATTGAATGTAGGTAATTTTTCGATTCGTTACGACGACCTCTACTAACAGTGATTCAAAGATCAGCTGTAGCTTAAGTACCAGCAAAGATTCGTGGCTTAACAATATTTTTGTGGCTTCTGGGTGACCGGGGGGCGGGGGAAACACAGTACATGGATCATAGACGACTTTGTATTGAGCGTCATGACGTAGGATGTGTGTGTTTTGAATTCAGCCATTGACGCATATATTACACTTGTAATTGCAAGATGATCAGTGTTTTCTTTTCTTTTGCTGTCTTTTTTTCTTTTGCCGGCTTCTTATATATAGTTAAAATTACTTTAGTCTCTAACTACGGCCTGTATGTGAGGGGGAAAAAGTCATATTGTTCCGTTTGTTCGGATTCAACATTACCCTCTCTCTTGCCAGTAACTGCAGGAGTCGGGGAGGGGGGTGGGGGAGCGGAGGCCATACTGTAATACGACCATGTCTAATCAAATAGTGAGGAACGAGATTATATTGAGGAAACAGGAAACATTCACCGCTGTTATGCATATAGGGAAAAGTGGGATAAAGTGGCCAAGATGGGAAAGTGGCCATTGCATATTTTTTGCCCAGAACAGTGCGGCTGCCTGCCGAGAAGTGGCCAAAC
The DNA here is from genome assembly GCF_021461395.2 of Schistocerca americana. Lineage (NCBI taxonomy): Eukaryota > Metazoa > Arthropoda > Insecta > Orthoptera > Acrididae > Schistocerca > Schistocerca americana. The sequence goes on from NC_060119.1 coordinate 823,256,644, forward strand.
TAGTTGTAATATACACCGTCAGTGTTGTCAGTGAGCATAGAAGAAGCTAGTTCCGTTGTTTTTCAATAAAAGCTTTAATAATTTTCAGTCGTCTGATGTAAACCATTTATGTTATGAAATCTCCTGGCCGATTAAAACTGTGTGTCGGACCGAGACTCGAACTCGGGACCTTAGCCTTTCGCGGGCAAGTGCTCTACCAACTGAGCTACCCAAGCACGACTCACGTCTCGTCCTCACTGTTTTACTTCTGCCAGTACCTCGTCTCCTAGCTTCCAAACTTTACAGCTCTCCTGCGAACCTCCGCACACTCCGCTGCAGAGTGAAAATCTCATTCTGGAAACATCCTCCAGGCTGTGGCTAAGCCATGTCTCCGCAATATCCTTGATTTCAGGAGTGCTAGTTCTGCAAGGTTCTCAGGAGAGTTTCTGTAAAGTTTGGAATGTAGGAGACGAGATACTGGCAGAAGTAAAGCTGTGAGGACGGGGCGTGAGTCGTGCTTGGGTAGCTCAGTTGGTAGAGCATTTTCCCGCGATAGGCAAAGGTCCCGAGTTCGAGTCTCGGTCCTGCACACCGTTTTAATCGGCCAGGAAGTTTCATATCAGAGCACACTCCGCTGCAGAGTGACAATCTCTTTCTGGCCTTTATATTATTCTTGTTACCTCACTTAAACGTAGAGTAATACTTTCTTCGCAGTATTAGTGATTAAACAACACATTTTAACTTTCGTTTTCATAGTTTTATTCTGAACCATTGACGCCGACATGGCTTCCGATCGGGAAAAGTGGCCCCCTACTCAGTGGGTAGTGTGGGAACTTCCCAAGACTTCATCCTTAATATGTTTACCCCAGTAAGAGTTACTTCCATGTATCACACATAATACTACATCCTTACTTTTAAATCCTCTTACATGCTAAGCTACCATCCAGCATTTTATCCCTTTATGATGATACTGAATTAACTAATTTTCATAACATTCATATATGGGCGGATGAGAATCTTTCTATAGTTGTGGAAACAAGCCATAACAACAGTTTAGCGTTAATGTATATGTTTATATAACTGGAGGCAGATTAATTGGACCTTTTGTTTGCCATGGAACACGTACTAGAGCATCATACAGTAAATTTTTAAATAAATATTTAAATGTTGTGCTGAAAGGCGTTCCACTACACTTACGTGAGAAGAAGTGATTTATGTACGACAGGACACCACCTCATTTTGTTCTGCAAGCAAGAACGAATTTAAATCAGCGTTTCACAAATAAATTGACAGGTCATGGGGCCGCCTCGTCTTGGACTGGTTATTCTATTGATCCCAGCTCATTGACATTTTATTTTGGGGGACACTGAATGGACGTACTGTATACAAGACCTACTACTGATGTTGACGTTCTCCGCCAGCTTCAAGAAGGATTTCAGCAGATGGAGCAGACATCTGGAATATAGGAGCAAGTATGACAGTCCATGATACGGCGTGTAGCAGCTTGTGTTAGAGCTAATGAAAGCTATTCTGAGTATTTAATTTATCCATCAGAATACAACAGCTGAAAAGAAAAAAAATACCTGCAGAGGTACCTTGAAATATGAAAACAAAAAAACAGAAACGATGCAAGTATACAACAAAAAAGTGTCTCCAACTAAGAAAAAAATACCATATCTATGTATGAATGTTTTGCTTCTTTTTAAGTCCACTGTCCGTTCCCCGAGGTTTCCCACATATTAGTTAACATAACACACACTTGTTCTAAGTGACAAACCCACTCACTGGAACGGATATTATGGTCTCTCCCTCCTCTGCTCCTCCACGTTTTCACACTGTCTCTCTCTCTCTCTCTCTCTCTCTCTCTCTCTCTATCTCTCTCTCTCTCACACACACACACACACACACACACACACACACGCACACAATCGGCTGACGACCGTTGTGGAAGTTTCCGGCCCTAGTTTGTCAATTTTTTTTTGCTATTTTACAGCGTTAAATTTAGATCCGTAATTCTCTTTTTTTAAAAGAAATAGGTAAGTATCTTTTTACTTGTCGTTGTAAACGAATAAACAGAAAAGAATAATAAATCTAAGGTAAATGATAATTTAACGCGAAGTAGTCAAATCTGAATCTATTCATGAAACAGTACATTTAAAAATACAGAAAGAACAACAAAAAACAAAGACATATGGCGTGTAAACGTAACTGCTTACTACGTACCACAGTAGCGTAGGGGAAGTTGAGTGAACAATTTGCTATAGACATGTACGGTCTATCTAGCCGGGAAAAAATTTCAAACTGGCCTACAGAAGCACCTAAGCTACAGCTCATGCGCGGCTCTGGAGGTTTTAAATATCCTCTCGCTCTCATACGCCAACGGCTTAGAGGGCTAGTTCGTTAACATTATTATGTTATACTTCCCAGTGAGGGAAGTTAAAGAAAAAGGGCTTTTACAAATTTTATGCAAAAAGTAGTTACGTTTAAAATTCGATCAAAGCTTAAACTTTACAAGTAAACTCGTTTCTAGTAAAAAGGCCGAACAAATACAACGATTTAATTGTTAATTCTACACAGTTAAATTTCAAGATATTTCGAAATAAATTTTACATTTTGTAAAAGTAAGAACGAGAGGTTTTCCATAATCAAGGATGTTTTTCGCCAAAATCTCGCACGCTGCGCATGCACTGTACTTGGCTGGACTTGAGGCTGTTTCCCTTATGTCCTTAAACCATTTTTTCGTCTCATCTTCACCTACTAGTGTGGTACTTTGTAAACAGCTACAGTTTACATCCTTTATAGTAATAATGTGTCTGCTTTGGCGTTTCACGATAGCTGTACCTTGACAAAAACGAAAGACAATTCCAAAAGAAACTGGAAGAAGACATCACAGCTCTGCTGGATATTAGATCTCACGCTATGATATGTGTCCTGTTACCAGAACCGTTTGACCGCCTATTCAAAGTGCTATAAGAAACGCGTATATCAAAGAATATTTCCTCGGACTGAGATCCTGGAAATAAATGCATTACAAAACCTGCTCAAGGCATCGTATCACCATTGTCACTAAAGATTTCAGGTAACAGCAAATAATCCTAGTAAGTTTTGACGATGAACCCTATGATTAATGACGTATTAAATTTTCTCCAATTTACCGCAACCCTCTTTGTTTCTGGATAATGCCGATCTGAATGACTCTATTGAACAACTGTACTTGTATTGGTTAGTTATGATAAAAGTTTTCTAGCGTCAGTGAGTACTGTAGCCCATATCTCGTTATCGAGTAACGTAGAAGTGATACGAAAATATCGCTCAGTCTAACTAATTTCAGATGCTTCTCAGCTTTCGTATTGATTGATCAACGTGCCCAACAGAGAAATGATTTCAAAGCGCGAGCCATTTGGCTAAAAGCGACCTGTTGGTGTTTCCCCTTTCCAGAATACAAATGAGCTTTGACAATAGCACATCGTTCTGCTACTGTGAAGGGAACAGGCGAGGCTGAATGGATAGGAAATTACTGTTGTACATTCTTCCGCGTTTAGTAGCAGGCGTCAGTATGCAACTCTATTCAACCGAACTTTGTTTCATTCATTGTTTGGGATCCTAACTGTTTCTTGAATATGTACTCTCAATGCCTCAATCTTTGTGCTGATGCACTTATCTGCATCATCTCGTGGGCGTGCTTAGTATTTACGTCATATGTCCAGATTAATTTTCTAGGTGAGAATCAATTATTTATGTGAAAATGTACACGCGCTATAATTTTCTATAGTAGCATAGGTTACTGCTAGCTTCATCATCTGTCTTCCATTAATGATCTTTTCTATAGCTTCTGTTCACTCGAAATCATCAGTTTTTTATCGTGAAACTAACAGCCATCCATCATATAGGTATATTATCATTGTAGTGCTGCATGGTACCTTTATTACATTAGCTCAATCAAAATCGAGACAAGAAGCATTTTCAACGATTACAGAAGTAATTAGTATTTTTAACATAGCTTACAACATCTACGGGAAGATAATAAATGAAAGACTCTGAAATATCTCTGAAGATATTTTGACTGAAGAACAAGTAGTTCTCGATAAAGGCGGCTCTATGTTCGTAATGATTTTACGACAAGAAACGTGGTTAAGACAATAAGGGAATGAAATCTGACATCGCACCTTACATTCACGGATTTCGAAAGATCGTTTGATCGTGATGACAGGCAGAAGTTATGGGAGCTAATATGAAAAGTGGTTGTTCAAGGAAATTCATTCATTCGGAGTCTTTATACCGATATTGGATCCGTCGTAGACACTGTAGAGCGCTAATGTCAGAGAAAAACATAAACTAAGTAGTGAGACAAGGTGCAGAGTGTCTCCTCGCCGTTTAATATTTACATAGATGCCTTGATAAGAACATGGAAAGATGACGGTGCTGCTTTCGAAATCTTACGCTTTGACGAGGTTCAAGCAATTTTTCAAGAACGTGAAGAAAATCAGCAGAAACCACTATATAATCTACGTCTCTTAAGCTTTGCATATAAATTTAGGATTTAAACAACTAACGTAATCGGTCCAACCAACGTAATAGGTCCTACAAGCAACAATCCAGAGAGGTTATAGAAATGTGTCGCTGGTAAAATACTGAAGTGCCTCATTTCCAGTACATGGCCTGCGACATAATCTACGAAGAACAGTAGCGCATAAAAAAAAGTAAAAGAAACTGCTAACAAAATATTTGTGGGTCAGTTGTTAAAACCCTCAAACGGAAAATGAAAAAAGAGACACAAATTATATTTTATAGGGTAATGCAGTCACTACCTTCTTGTAAAGAGCCCAAGGAATACAAGTCGTCGGCAACTGGAAACATTAGAACTGACATTCCCCTGATACGTAATAGGTTACAACAGATATTTTAACTTACCGTTTGCCTCCTACTATACAACAAGAGAACTTCAGTTCTGATGTTACCAACATCCAGACATCTACGTAAAGGCGCCGTGTGAAATCTAGAACAGGAAAGGTGCCCCGAACAATTAAACGAAATGTCGCGATCTGCAGCTTTCGGAGGCCAGGCTCCCAAAAGAAGCCCTGTATTGTAAATATCTGGGGAGAAGATCGGACGCCAGACCGAGGATAATGTAATCAAACGCAAACAGGCTTAGCCTAGACCCGACACACCAGAGCAAGGAGGCTATAGAAGGAAATGAGTCACGATCCGTTCATACAAATTTCTTTCAATTGCATTTATAATGAGGCATGGAAAACGCGAGTACCAGGGTCTGCACGATTGGGCGTGGATTCCGAATTTCGATCCTTCACAACATACACGCTGACAATTATTGAAATACATGAAATAAAATCGTCATAACTTCTGAACGGTTTGCATTAGGGCGTTAAAACTACACCGTTGGCCGCGGTGCATGATGGGAATTAGTATGCGCATGTGTGGTATGGTTGGATGGGTTCGTCATAAGCAAAACTGGTGCATTTGGGGGACTGAGAATCCGCATTTTGCGATCGAGAAGTCTCTTCACCCTCAACCGGTGACTGTGTGATGTGCAATGTCCAATTACGGAATAATCGGTGCGGCATTCCTTGATGGAATGATGACTATCGAACGGTACGTGAAGGTTTTTCAAGATGATTTCATCTCTATTACCCAAAGTGACCCTAACTGCGACAAGATGTGGTTCATTCAAGGGGGCTCTCGACCCCATCGAAGTAGGAGAGTGTTAGACGTCCTGGAGGAGCACTTTAGGGCCCGCATTCTGGCTCTGGGATACCCAGAGGCCACTGGCATGGGCCTCGATTGGCCACCATATTCTCCACATACGAACACATGCGACTCCTTTTTGAGGGGCTATATTGAAGACAAGCTGTACAGCAATAACCCCAAAACTATTGCTGAGCTGAAAACAGCCATGCAGGAGGTCATTAACAGCATCGATGTTCCGACACTTCAGCGGGTCGTGCAGAATAAGTCGCCAATGATGGCACGCATATCGGACATGTCATAACCTAAATCCGAATGTCCGTAGTGACGTTTACATGTTGAATAAAGTGTATGAACGCCGTAGTTTGTAGCCAGTTTATGTTTTTCTTCATATAGTTTAACAATTGTCACTGTGTAAGTCCAGAGTACGAGGTGCATTCAAGTTCTAAGGCCTCCGATTTTTTTTCTAATTAACTACTCACCCCAAATCGATGAAACTGGCGTTACTTCTCGACGTAACCGCCCGGCAGACGTACACATTTTTCACAACGCTGACGCCATGATTCCATGGCAGCGGCGAAGGCTTCTTTAGGAGTCTGTTTTGACCACTGGAAAATCGCTGAGGCAATAGCAGCACGGCTGGTGAATGTGCGGCCACGGAGAGTGTCTTTCATTGTTGGAAAAAGCCAAAAGTCACTAGGAGGCAGGTCAAGTGAGTAGGGAGCATGAGGCATCACTTCAAAGTTGTTATCACGAAGAAACTGTTGCGTAACGTTAGCTCGATGTGCGGGTACGTTGTCTTGGTGAAACAGCACACGCGCAGCCCTTCCCGGACGTTTTTGTTGCAGTGCAGGAAGGAATTTGTTCTTCAAAACATTTTCGTAGGATTCACCTGTTACCGTAGTGACCTTTGGAACGCAATGGGTAAGGATTACGCCCTCGTTGTCCCAGAACATGGACACCATCATTTTTTCAGCACTGGCGGTTACCCGAAATTTTTTTGGTGGCGGTGAATCTGTGTGCTTCCATTGAGCTGACTGGCGCTTTGTTTCAGGATTGAAAAATTGCATCCACGTCTCATCCATTGTCACAACCGACGAAAAGAAAGTCCCATTCATGCTGTCGTTGCGCGTCAACATTTCTCGGCAACATGCCACACGGGCAGCCATGTGGTCGTCCGTCAGCATTCGTGGCACCCACCTGGATGACACTTTTCGCATTTTCAGGTCGTCATCCAGGATTGTGTGCACAGAACCCACAGAAATGCCAACTCTGGAGGCGATCTGTTCAACAGTCATTCGGCAATCCCCCAAAACAATTCTCTCCACTTTCTCAATCATATCGTCAGACCGGCTTGTGCGAGCCCGAGGTTGTTTCGGTTTGTTGTCACACGATGTTCTGCCTTCATTAAACTGTCACACCCACGAACGCACTTTCGACACATCCATAACTCCATCCCCACAGGTCTCCTTCAACTGTCGATGAATTTCAATTGGTTTCACACCACACAAATTCAGAAAACGAATGATTGCACGCTGTTCAAGTAAGGAAAACGTCGCCATGTTAAGTATTTAAAACAGTTCTCATTCTCGCCGCTGGCGGTAAAATTCCATCTGCCGTACGGTGCTGCCGTCTCTGGGACGTATTGACAATGAACGTGGCCTCATTTTAAAACAATGCGCATGTTTCTCTTTCCAGTCCGGAGAAAAAAAATCGGAGGCCTTAGAACTTGAATGCACCTCGTATTAAAGGCATCATTATCTGACTCGGTGTTCTTGTATTTTTTCGTTAGTTACTGTAGTTTTCCCTCGTAGTGGAACAGGTCATAGTGTGGATCTGTTACAAAGTTCTTCTACATCTACAATCTGCACATCCTATCCACGATCGTACACAGTACACGCTCAACACTTCGGACCATAATTTTTTTCTGGAGGAAGGAAGACTTTTTTATGTGGTAATGCTCTTAGGTGATTTTTTTACTATTTTAAATGCAAGAGTTATACAAAAATATGTACTTTGTATACTTGGCTTCATTTTGTGGACTAAAATAACAAATTACAAAATATTCTCTAGCGTTATAAATAGTAAAATGACTATTCAATAATTGCGATGCAAAGTGACAATATTCAATTACGCTGTGGAATATAGCGAACCTATCGCATCCGTGTATATTGGCGGTCACGAGCTGTTGTGCACTGCTACATTGACTTGCTGATATTTTCATGTTGACGCCCAACAGTTGGCAGTACTTGTGCATGTTGAAAAGCTTGAACATTCACAAATGTATACCTCAGGTTTCCACTGGGAGAAAGTACTTTTGTTGCAGCCAAGACACAGTAGCTAGTCTTTGAACCTTCTCTGCTGCTTCAGTTAATCCTGTTTGGTAGTATGTAAGGCTAAGGAACAAATATCAAGAACGAACCAGGCGAGAGTTATGTAACCAAATATGTTATATTTGACAAACATTTTTTCAGTTAATTTCAGAGTGGGATCAGTTTCCGACTGGTCGTCTAACGTAGTTTTCTTGTCTAAAGCTACTAGGCATGGTAAGGTCTAAATAAACTATTTTCTATGACTGTTGTTTCGTGTGGACTAAAAACCTACGACAGTTCACGGAGCTCTCCCTTCTAGCTTCACTGTCTCTTATATTAATTGCTATACTGGAGCCAAAGTAGCCCCTGAGGGCCGGAAACCCATATTACACCACAGAGGACGAGGTTGTCGATACCCAAGGCATACCAAAAGCACCATGGTTAACACTGGCTATTTACATACAAGATAATGGAAACAGACATTCCGAGCACTACTTCCTGCAGGGGGAGCTCGAGCCACGGCCTGCAGGAAATATCACTACGCCAAAACCTGATTGGCTGGAGACTGGTATTTAGGGGCTAGAACCATTCCTGAAGTTCAGTTGACGTCGAATGCCGACTTCGTGTACTGCGACCGTTGAAGATTACGTCTTCGTCTCTGAATTGGACTGTTACTACTGTGTTACCACGAAGCTTTGTGGAAAATAACAAGTGAACTTTAGTTTGGCTCGATTAGGAGACTATTACTGACATCGTTATTGTTACCTTTCGTTTGTTGTTCAGTTATCAACCTTGTGAACTTACATCAATAAAAGTTGTGTTTGTGAAAAATTGCGAATTGTCAGTCACAACACTAACACATCCTCGTGAATGCTCCACACTACTGAACAATGGCTAGCGACGAGTGATGTGTATATACACTACTGGCCCTTAAAATTGCTATACCAAGAAGAAATACAGATGATAAACGGGTACTCATTGGACAAATATATTATACTAGAACTGACATGTGATTACATTTTCACGCAATTTGGGTGCATAGATCCTGAGAAATCAGTACCCAGAACAACCACCTCTGGCCGTAATAACGGCCTTGATACGACTGGGCCTTGAGTCAAACAGAGCGTGGATGGCGTGTACAGGTACAGCTGCCCATGCAGCTTCAACACGATACCACAGTTCATAAAGAGTAGTGACTGGCGTATTGTGACGAACCAGTTGCTCGGCCGCCATTGACCAGACGTTTTCAATTGGTGAGAGATCTGGAGAATGTGCTGGCCACGGCAGCAGTCGAACATTTTCTGTATCCAGAAAGGCCCGTACAGGACCTGCAACATGCGGTCGTGCATTATCCTGCTGAAATGTAGGGATGGAATGAAGGGTAGAGCCACGGATCGTAAAACATCTGAAATGTAACGTCCACTGTTCAAAGTGCTGTCAATGGTAAGAAGAGGTGACCAAGACGTGGAACCAATGGCATCCCATACCATCACGCCGGGTGATACGCCAGTTTGGCGATGACGAATACACGCTTCCAATGTACGTTCACCTCGATGTCGCCAAACACGGACGCGACCATCATGATGCTGTAAACAGAACCTGGATTCATCCGAAAAAATGACGTTTTGCCATTCGTGCACCCACGTTCGTCGTTGAGTAGACCATCGCAGGCGCTCCTGTCTGTGATGCAGCGTCGAGGGTAACAGCAGCTATGGTCTCCGAGCTGATAGTCCATGCTGCTGCAAACGTTGTCGAGCTGTTCGTGCAGATGGTGGTTGTCTTGCAAACGTCCCCATCTGTTGACTTAGGGAACGAGACGTGGCTGCACGATCCGTTACCGCCATGCGGATAAGATGCCTGTCATCTCGACTTTTAGTGATACGAGGTCTTTGGGATCCAGCACGGCGTTCCGTATCACCCTCCTGAACCCACCGATTCCATATTCTGTTAACAGTCATTGGATCTCGACCAACGCGAGCAGCAATGTCACGAGCTGGTCGACAATTGCGCCTCATTGGTTTTACCTCCTACGTGCTACCTGGACTGCTGGTGGAACTTACAACTCACCAGTGATTCCGTCCGCTAATTTAATGAGATGTTTTACGACGACCATCTGCAATACTCGACGGCCCGTGTCCGGCAGTACTTGAGGTCTTCCTGACCGTGGTTTAGCTGCGGCTATTCTCTCACGATTCCGCTTCACATCACCAATAGTAGTGATGGGAAGCTTTGGATGCGTTGAAGTGTCGCTGATGGATTTATTGCTCAGGCGACGACATGCAGTGACTAACCCACGGTTGAAGATGCACTGTATTATGACGAGCCATCGATTCTAATTTACATACACTCAGAAAAATATACTTTCATATACACCGGTGTTTCAAGTTTTTGTTGGGGACATACTGTCCCAGAATGAAATTGAAAGCAGTTCACTGACAATGGTTCCAACCAAAGCTTTCGGGAGGTTTCTGAAGGTTGTAGGGAAAATGTCGAAACTAGACCCTCCACCATACAGCGTAATTTGGCTTGTGGAGTAATTGTGCAGATGCAGATCTAGAAATCCCTTCCCAAATATTCCCAGTTGGGCGTTCATCTGACCAGTTGCGGATAGATCGCTGAAAAGTCTTTGTCTCTATATGGGTCTTTAACAGCTTGTCCCATCTGGGAGAATGAATTGCTAAAAATATTCTTCAAGACTCAATATGATGCTCACAAATTCCATTGACTGACCTCTGACCGTATTGTCAAACGATGTCGGACCCTTTTATTTACCTATCGTGATTACTCTTGAATCAGAAAGCGACAAACTGTCTCGAAACTGACTGAGGATATATAAAGGGCCGCGTAGGCCATGGAATATTTTTATTTTACACAGTTATCCTCCAGTCTGTTACCTAAAAATAAAAAAAGAGTAAAATCAAAAACAGCAAATGAAAAACAGAGAGACATCGCTTCAGTACTTCATCGAGCTTACACAATTATGTTATTTATAAACGACTTTCACATTTATCAATAACAACAGGAAACTATTACCTTTTGATCATGATGAAGAACATTCTATTTACAATAACAAAGATAGTTGTAAAGAATTTTTAAATATTTGTGCGTGTAAACTGTACTTGCATCAAAAGTAATTGCCCTGATTACATTAAAAAGCAGAATTTACACTATCAATTAATTCTTATAAGTTATGAAATTTTGTTAGGGTATAAAATACTCAATGGATTTACGCTGAATTGTATGCTGTTGTAATTAAGTACAAAACAAACAAATAAACAAACAGAGAAGCAAAATGAAGTTGGCGTCTTCATTACCAACTCGGCATTAGGCGTAACGCGGGTGGGGCACTGCTCTGGCAATTAAACGGCTTAGTACCCACGCTTTTCAAACAGTCATAACATTAACCTCGATGCGGTGTTTTGTGCACTAACAGTCGTTAGCATTCGGTGGAAACATCTTTATTTCAAATGCAAAATTATTGTTCAGAGGCTTTAAAATGCCTGCCATTAACCTAGTTTATTTCTACCTCTCATCTAGGTACACTATGTGATCAAAAGTATCCGGACATTGTGCTGCCACCTGCTGCCAGGTACTCCATATCAGCGACCTCAGTAGTCATTAAACATCGTGAGAGAGCGAAATGGGGCGCTCCACAGAACTCATGGACTTCGAACTTGGTCAGGTGATTAGGTGTCACTTGTGTCATACGTCTGTGCGCGAGATTTCCACATTTCTAAACATCCCTAGGCCCACTGTTTCCGATGTGATAGTGAAGTGGAAACGTGAAGGGATACGTACAACACAAAAGCGTACAGGCCGACGTCGTCTGTTGACTGACAGAGACCGCCGACAGTTGAAGAGGGTCGTAATGTGTAACAGGCAGACATCTATCCTGAGCATCAATTAGGAATTTAAAACTGCAACAGTATCCACTGCAAGTAAATGACAGTTAGGCGGAAAGTGAGAAAATTTGGATTTCGTGGTCGAGCTGCTCAAAAGCCACACATGACGCCGGTAAATGCCGAACTACGCCTCACATGGTGTCTAGCGCATTCACTCGGTTTGAGTTAACAGCCACTGAGGCACTGCTTCTTACAATGATGCGTAAACGTTGTTTTCGTCGTCGCCGGCGAATGCTGGTTTACAAATCACTTGTCAATGTGGACGGCACTCTTGGTGCTTCGACATCTTCTGGTTAGATTCATTGTAGTTAAAGTTTCCTTATCTTTATTTTTTATTTATTGTTATTTTGTTATCTTTTTTGTGTTTTTCTTATCTTCATTTTCCTTTCCTTATATTTATTCGCCTTATTCTTAGTTGTGTGGTGGTTATTGGTCGCGCCAGACCGCTCGTGAGATTTTTTTTTTTAAATAATTAAATGCTGGTTTACAAATCACTTGCCAATGTGGACGGCACTCTTGGTGCTTCGACATCTTCTGGTAAGGGTAAAAACGATTGAACAGTGGAAAAACGTTGTGTGGAATAACTAATCACGGTACACAATGTGACGATTCGATGGCAGGGTGTGGGTGTGGTGAATGTCCGGTGAAAATCGTCTGCCAGCGTGAGTAGTCCCAACAATAAAATTCGAAGGCGGTGGTGTTATGGTGTGGTCGTGTTTTTCATTGAGGTGGCCTGTAGCCTTTGTTGTTTTGCGTGACTCTATCACAGTACAACCTACATTGATGTTTTAAGCACCTTTTTGCTTCACACTGCTGGAGAGCAAATCGGGTATGCCGATTGTATCTTAAACATTATATAAAAGATTTGGTAGACAATCTGAGCAGGCGTCTTCGGTTGCTTGCAGATGGCGCTGCCGTTTATCGACTAATAAAATCATCAGGAGATCAAAACAAACTACAAAACGATTTAGAAAAGATATATGAATGGTGCGAAAAGTGGCAGTTGACACTAAATAACGAAAAGTGTGAGGTCATCCACATGATTGCTAAAAGGAACTCGTTAAATTTCGATTACACGATAAATCAGTTTAATCTAAAAGCCATAAATTAAACTAAATACCTCGGTATTACAATTACGAACAACTTAAATTGGAAGTAACACCCAGAAAATGTTCTGGGGAAGGCTAAGACTGCGTTTTATTGGCAGGACACTTAGAAAATGTAACAGACTTACTAAGGAGACTGCCTACACTTCGCTTGTCCATCCTCTTTTAGAATACAGCTGCGCGGTATGGGATCCTTACCAGATAGGACTGACGGAGTACATCAAAGAAGTTCAATGAAAGGCAGCACGTTTTGTATTATCGCGAAATATGGGAGAGAGAGTGTCACAGAAATGATACAGGATTTGGGCTGGACATCATTAAAAGAAAGGCTTTTTCCGTCGCGACGGAATCTTCTCACGAAATTCCAATCACCAACTTTCTCTTCTGAATATGAAATTAATTTTTTGACACCGACCTACATAGGGAGGAACGATCACCACGATAAAATAAGAGAAATCAGAGCTCGTACGGAAAGATGTAGGTGTTCATTCTTTCCGCGCGCTATACGAGATTGGAATAATAGAGAATTCTGAAGGTGGTTCGATGAACCGTCTGCCAGGCACTTAAATGTGATTTGCAGTGTATCCACGTAGATGTAGATGAAGAGAACACGACCGAGTACCTGTTCGTAATGCACAGCCTGTGGCGGAGTGTTATACTACAATAACATCTCTGTAAAGGACTGGCCTGCACAGAGTCCTGACCTGAATTCTATAGAACACCTGTGGGATGCTTTGGAACGCCGAGTTCGTGCCATGCCTCACCGGCCGACATCGATACCTCTCCTTAGTGCAGCACTCCGTTCTGCCATTCCCCAGGAAACCTTCCAGCATCTGATTGAAGGTATGCTTGCGAGAGTGGAAGCTGTCATCAAGGCTAAGGGTGGGCCAATGCCGTACTGAGTTCCAGCATTACCGATGGAGGGCGCCACGAACTTGTACGTCATTTTCAGCCCCGTGTCCGGATACTTTTGATCATATAGTGTATATATTCCACACCTAGATATGTGGGTGCGGTGAAGAAATCCGATAGTTTGAAGTAAAGATGCTTTTATTTTGCAACGTGGTTCCCATTTAGGTGAATCTACATTGTTCCAGCGTGTCTGTTCCACCATGAAGTGGAATTATGGAAACTCTACAAATTATAGCTTCTGTAAACACGTCGGTAGACGCAGAACGTATTGAAGCTAAGTATTTCTTTAGATGTGGACATAGGCGTGAGTCAGAGTATATCAAATCTGCAGGAGCACAGTTTGAGATCTTCCGGTACCTCGTCCTCAAGAACAATCAGTTTCCACATTGTGAAGCCGCCTTTGTTGGTTGTTTTTGTTGTGGTCTTCCACCGAAGAATGCTTTCACGCAGTTTTCAACGTTAGTCTATTCCGTGAAAGTCTCTTCATTACTTCATAAGGTGTAAGAACCTGCTTACTATGGCCAAACTTCGCTTTCCTCTCTTATTTTATCCCTACAGTTCCTTGTACACACACAAACTGAATGAAACGGGACAAAGGAACGCAGTAGACGAAAAGAGGATTGTTCTGGATGATGATATAGTGATGGCAGCAGAGTATTAATTAATCTGAGTGACAAGATCCAATAGAAATTGTTGGATAACACATGTTATATTGAATTTGATGACAGAACAGAAAAGAAGTGTGAATACCGAATTACGCGAAACGAAATACAGAAGTTAAAAATCGAACTTAACCGCTTAATTACGCTGAAGAGAGATGATTTTTTTCTTGTCCAATAGAAACCAGAGGTGAATTCTGTCAAAACACGGTTCAGTAGTTTTGTCACACTATATGAATGACGCAGTAAACTATAGGGAACGACGACTTCTCTTTCTTTTTTGTTTGTTGATTTGTTTGTTTTGCACATAATTAGAACCGCCAATGGTTCAATGTTAGCTCATTGAGTGTTTTATATTTTTTCAAGATATATATTGCATTTTGTAAGCAATAAAGACTAGTTTTTCTGCGGTTTTATGTAATGAAAGCAATTACCGTTGTTGCCAGTACAGTTCTCATGTACAAACATATGAAATATAGACAATTATTGTTGTCATTTTGTACTCACTAGAACGTTCTTGATCCTGATCAAAGGCAAGTTTCCTATTGTTATTCATAACAGTGAATGTTATTTAAGAATAAGAGAATCGTATTTTATGTAAGCTCAATGAAATACTGCAGCAGTGTTTGATAAATTTTTTGTTTTGCATTTGTTCTTAATTTTAAGTTTTTTAGAAATAATTGCATTTTTGGAACGCTATATCTCATAACTGTATAGAATTAAAATGTTCCGTACGTTATGCAGCCATTTATATATCCTCAATCAGTTACGAGATTATTGACCGCTTCTTGTTTCTAGAGGAGTCTCATAAGACACTGATCAAATGTAACAAAGTAATCGAAATGAGGTAATCTATCGATAGGTATACAACACACCTAACATACAAGTAACGCAGTTACGATATTAACTGAAGAAGGCTGCCAGGAGAACTACCTTAATTTGGTCTTACTTGCGATACTTTACGGTAACATACGGTAGTTTTACAACTGAAATCGAAACTTAGGCATAATTTTATCTAATCTGTCAGGATGTGGTATGTGGCATTTCCTGTTTGCTGGTGTATCTACTCCAGGACACTCATTAAGGAAAGTGATTTGGATCCCAGGAAACTATGAGTTACAAATTTTTGCAGAGTTCAGATTTACTACGCTCTGCCTCCGACTGCTTAAATTTGTCTTCTCTTTAGCGCGTGGAGTGTTCTCACCTTTCATATGAAGTCTGTGACCTAAATTAGTTTCATTTTTTGTTAAAAGTTCGAATGTTGCTTAGAGATTGGTTTTCAAGTTTTCTTATCGTTCGCGTGATCAGATATCATACCCTTCTTGCATAAAACTGTGTTTAATTATACTTGTAGCGTCACACTTGTTTTCTAATATAGCCTTGGCATCTCTTTTTCAAGACCTTGCATCATTGCTCAAGAAGGTAAATAAGGCGATTAATCATACGCAGCTGGTGAAATTGTGTCTAGAACGCTTCTGGATGGCGAGAAGACAGCATGCAGGAAGTCACTGACTCTTACTCACAAAACGACTGCTTCCTGGAAGAGCCGCGTGTCACTTCATACCACCTTTACCGCCATCTGTCTAGTAATAAAATGCACTGCCAAAGTGCCAATTACTTGAGCCTGTGTCATAGGTATTCAGATTTCATACTCAGCTAATGACTCTGACATCATATACAGCGTGTTTCATTGATATCTCACGAAATATGGGTCAAACGAAAAAACTAAAAAGAACGAAACTTGTCTAGATTGAAGGGGGAAACCAGATGGTGCTATGGTTGGTCCGCTAGATGGCGCTGCCATAGGTCAAACGGATATCAACTGCGTTTTTTTAAAAATAGGAGCCCCCATTTTTATTACATATTCGTATAGTACGTAAAGAAATATGAATGTTTTAATTGTACCACTTTTTCACTTTGTGATAGATGGCGTTGTAATAGTCACAAACGTATAAGTACGTGGTATCACGTAACATTCCGCCAGTGTGGACGGTATTTGCTTTGTGATACATTACCCGTGTTAAAAATGGACCGTTTACCAATTGAGGAAAAGGTCGATATCGTGTTGATGTATGGCTATTGTGATCAAAATGTCCAACGGGCGTGTGCTATGTATGCTGCTCGGTATCATGGATGACATCGTCCTAGTGTCCGGACAGTTCACCGGATAGTTACGTTATTTAAGGAAACAGGAAGTGTTCAACCACATGTGAAACGTCAACCACGATCTGCAACAAATGATGATGGCGAAGTAGGTGTTTTAGCTGCTGTCGTGGCTAATCCGCACGTTACTAGCAGACAAATTGCGCGAGAATCGGGAATCTCAAAATCGTCGGTGTTGAGAATGCTACATCAACATCGATTGCACCCGTACCATATTTCTATGCACCAGGAATTGCATGGCGACGACTCTGAACGTCGTGTACAGTTCTGCCACTGGGCGCAACAGAAATTACGGGACGATAACAGATATCTTGCACGCGTTCTATTTAGCGACGAAGCGTCATTCACCAACAGCGGTAACGTAAACCGGCATAATATGCAGCATTGGACAACGGAAAATCCACGATGACTGCGACTAGTGGAACGTCAGCAACCTTGGCGCGTTAATGTATGGTGCGGCATTATGGGAGGAAGGATAATTTGTTCCCACTTTATCGATGGCAATCTAAATGTTGCAATGTATGCCTATTTTCTACGTAATGTACTACCGATGTTACTACAGGATGTTTCACTGCATGACGGAATGACGATGTACTTCCAACATTATGGATGTCCGGCACATAGCTCGTGTGCTATGAGCGGTATTGAATAGCATATTTCATGACAGGTGGATTGGTCGTCGAAGCACCATACCATGGCCCGCACGTTCACCGTATCTGACGTCCCCGGATTTCTTTCTGTGGGGAAAGTTGAAGGATATGTGCTATCGTGGTCCACAGACAACGCCTGACAACATGCGTATGCGCATTGTCAATGCATGTGCGAACGTTACGGAAAGTGAAGTACTCGCTGTTGGGAGGAATGTCGTTACACGTATTGCATTGAGGTTGACGGACATCATTTTGAGCATTCATTGCATTAATGTGATATTTACATGTAATCACTCTGTAACAGCATGCGTTCTCAGAAATGATAAGTTCACAAAGGTACATGTATCACATTGGAACAACCGAAATAAAATATTCAACGTACCTACTTTCTATATTATAAATTAACAAACCTACCTGTTACCAACTGTTCGTCGAAAATTGTGAGCCATATGTTTGTGACTATTACAGCGTCCTCTATCAGAAAGAGAAAAAAGTGGTCCAACTAAAGCATTCATATTTCTTTACGTACTATACGAGTATGTAATAAAAATGGGGGTTCCTATTTAAAAGAACGCAGTTGATATCCGTTTGACCTATGGCAGCGCCATCAAGTGGGCCAACCATATCGCCATCTGGTTTCCCCCTTCAAGCTAGACAAGTTTCGTTCATTGTAGTTTTTTCGTTTGACGCTTATTTCGTGAGATATTTGGACCCGTCACGATCAGTGGACCACGCTGTATAGAATGAACACTCATTTATCAAAATAATAACTTGCAACATCAAAATTTTAAATTGTTAATTATTATAAGAGTATCATATTCGGTTTTTTTTCTTTGTCAATAAACTATGCTGTTAAAGAAGCTAATGTAAGTGTAATGTAGTTAACTATTAAACTTAAGACGATATGTGTGAATAATTATTAATTAATATTTGTCATTGATAATCTCAAACATAAATGGTCAGCTAATTATTGCCATGGAGATATTCTCTAGAGTTACGGATAACTCTTTATATTTGCACAAAGCAGCAATTTATGTATTTCTTATAACATGTTAGGGAAATAAAACCTTAAGTTCTGATATAAATTTCAGTCGATTGTTGCAAATACACTGATCGTACACGAGGAGGTGTAAAAGTTGGTAGTTTTAATGTGGTGTGATACATTAAGATTCCATTCTCAAATAGTTTTTTACAATGTGAATATTAAAACAGTATTATTCATACGTGATTTCTTTCCAGTGTAATATGCATCTTCCTAACGTTTTGGAAGGCTATTGTCAGGCTAATAGTGACGTTGCTTGTCAGGAACCGTTTTATAAGACAAATAATCGCTATACACCGCAGAATATTGGATATCATATTGTTGCAACAAGCTTGAACAAAAGAACCATTTAACCCAAACTTAATCTTAACATTCTATGTTTACCGAGTGCAGGGCAGAGTCGACCGCAACGTAATGAGCTCTCCAAAGCAGAATCAAGTAGCTTCAGAAAATCGATCAGTAGGTAGTTCTCCGAACTGACGTTAAAGATATTCTCACTTAAAGAGTAGGTAACTATAGAGGCATGTTTCTCACTAAGAGAAGCTGATTACCGAAAGCAATAAATTAAATTAATATATTAGGTTGGTACATAAGTTCGTAGAGCTTTCCATTAATAAACATAGCAGATACTTTAGTCATCAGCTGAACACTATGTGATCAAAAGTATCCGGACACCTGGCTGAAAATGACTTACAAGTTCGTGACGCCCTCCGTCGGTGGCGCTGGAATTCAATATGGTGTTGGCTCACCCTTGGTCTTAATGACAGCTTCCACTCTCTCAGGCGTAAGTTCAATCAGGTGCTGGAAGGTTTCTTGGGAAATGGCAGCCCATTCTTCTCGGAGTGCTGCACTGACGAGAGGTATCAATGTCGGTCTGTGAGGCCTGGCATGAAGTCGGCGTTCCAAAACATCCTAAAGGTATTCTATGTGATTCAGATGAGGACTCTGTGCAGGCAAGTCCTTTACAGTGATATTACTGTCGTGTAACCACTCCGCCACAGGCTGTGCATTGTGAACAGGAACTCAGTCGTGTTTAAGATGCAATCGCCATACCGAATTGCTCTTCAACAGTGGGAAGCAAGAAGGTGCTTAAAACATCAATGTAGGTCTGTGCTGTGATAGTGTCACGCAAAATATCAAGGGGTGCAAGCCCCCTCCATGAAAAACGCAACCACATACAATAACACCACAGCCTCCGAAGTTACTACTGGCACTACACAGGCTGGCAGAAAACGTTCACCGGGCATTCGCCATACCCACACTGTGCCATCGGATCGTCACATTGTGTACCGTGATTCGTCACTCCACACAATGTTTTTCCACTGTTCAGTCGTCCAAGGTTTACGCTCCTTACACCAAGCGAGACGTTGCTTGGCGTTTACCGGTGTGATGTGTGGCTTATGAGTAGCCGCTCGACCGTGAAATCGATGTTTTCTCACCTGCCGCTTAACTGTCATAGTACTTGCGGTGGATCCTGATGCAGTTAATTTGTGTGTGATGGTCTGGATAGATGTCTGCCTATTACACATTAAGATTCTGTTCAACTGTCGACGGTCTCTGTCAGACAACAGGCGAGATCGGCCTGTACGCTTTTGTGCTGTACGTGTTTCTTCGCGTTTCCACATAATTATCACATCGGAAACAGTGGCCCTAGGGATGTTTAGGAGTGTGGAAATCTCGAGTACAGACGTATGACACAAGTAACACCCAATTACCTGACCAAGTTTGAAGTGCTACTGAGCGCCCCATTCTGCTCTCTCAAGACGTCTAATGACTACTGAGGCCGCTGATATGGAGTACCTAACAGAAGGTGAGAGCACAATGCACCTAATGTGAAAAACGTATTTTTTGGGGGTGTCCGGATACTTTAGATCAGATAGTGTACATTCTCTTTCACCATTTTGAGCAGTCTTTAAACGTTGGATAACTTTTCTTCGATTCTGAAACTGTAGAAATCACGTGGTTTTGAGGCGAAGGCCATGTTTGGATGCGCATTTTTTCCGGAAAAGAAGGTCCTTGAAGTTTATTAGACAGAAAGCGGCAAAGGTGGAAATCTGAGGGCACAAGATCAAGGTAATACGGCGGTTGCGGAATGACTTCCCAAGCAACTTCTGCATAGTGTTTTTCGTCAGTCTAGCAGAATGCGAGCGATGGTTATCGTTGAGTAACATCATTTCATGGAGCCTCTCTGGTCGTTGTTCTTGGATTGCAAGACGTCTGAGTTGTTGACAAAAAGTGTCAGCAGTGATGGTTACATATCAGGCAAGCAGTTCGTAGTATACCAGGCCGTTGTTGTCTGACCATATATGTGACATTATCACTTACGGATGCGCGCAGGTCTTTGTAGGAGGAGTTGCTGCTTTGTTTGGGCTCAACCATTCCTTTCTTTTCCTTGTGTCGACACAAGACACCATTTATCGTCACCAGTATCGATACATAACTCCATGGCCAACAGCCACTGATGCACTTATGGCCAGCAGCTGATTTTTGTGACTTTGGTTTAGAGCATGTGCTACACATCACCAGATTTTCGAAACGTTCCATACAAATGTCTCATGATGATGGAATGATCACACTCCATCACATCTGCCGGTTCTCGACTACACTGACATGAATCACTGTGGATTAATGCGTTTAAACGATCTTCTTGAAACCACGAAAGTCTTTCTGAACGTAGAGAGTCATTAATGCCGAAACGATCTTCCTTGAAACGAGAAAACTATTTGCTTGTCGTAATGTGTCCAATGACATTATCCCCGTATCCAGCGCAAATGTTTCTGGCTGCCTCCGCTGCTGCCTTCCTTCTACTGGACTCAAACACAAGAATACGTCGGAGAGGTTACGATTTCTTCACTTGGCACTCCATTTTCTAGCATCCGCAGCTCCAAATATAACAATACGTAAACTCATATAGCAACATTGAACTACAAATAAAAAATGGGAATAGATACATAAACCATAGCAACCGCACTACCAACACGTAAAATAGAAAAGTGGGCATTAATACAAAAATTTCTCTACATTATACTGGTTGTGACGAGTGAGTCTATGTTGTGCCAGGATTTATTTTCCATGGATGTCTATATCATCTACACTAACTTATGCACCAACCTAATATTATTGATGTATGTAGCATCACTTATTACGTCTATAAAGGTGTCATTAAAACTTTGAAAACATTCTCTATGTTGTACTGGTTATGATGTGCAAGACTCTGTTGTGTCAGGATTTATTTTCGATGGATGTTGATATAATCTCTCCTAATTATTCGATTTGGCAATATTTTAGAAATGATTAAGAGCATTTTTCATTAGTGTTTCCCTGTTACTATTTGCAAGTAGATCGTGAACAGAGCTGGACGTAGGTGAACTCTGGACTGTCAGAGAACCTGGCGGCCAGTGTCTTTGTGTTGCTCATTGGCGTGGAAGGAGCCTCCGGTGATAAACTGCCGCAGGAGCGGTCGTATTTCTGCCACCGCAAACATCTGCGGACGACTGCGGTCTGTTTATACAGAGGGGACCGCCACATGGAATGGAAACAACGCAGTCCCCCCTCACGCTAGTGTCCATCATGGAAGCCATGTCCACATACTGCGGTGGAAACAAACGTGAATTCAGTGAAGGAGAACGCCAAAGCAAACTTGTCTCTACGTCGAGTGCATCAGTGCCGCACGTTCAGAAGCGTATATCTATGAACTGATATATTTTACACTAGCACTGACAGTAATCCAAGACCTAATCAAGTGAATTGTAGCTTTGAATCGTTTAAATGGAGTTTCATTAGAAATACGAAGATGTTAACTACTGTCCTCTGTCGAATAGTGTAATTCGAGTTTTATTGACGCATTCGTTACCCGTATTATGCAAATGCGAATGAAAAAAGAATACAATCTGACGATGTGCTTTCATAGTAATTGTAATAATACCTACAATTCGGTATTATTTTTCGTCTTATCGAATGTAGAGATTCGTGTCATAGACGGGAAAAGACACAATAATAGTTTATGAACTGTGCAGTTTGTCAGTATTGTTGAAACTTGTAACAAAAAAAAAAAAAAAACAAAATGGTACAAATGCTGTGTTATATTTTTTGCTGTTATAAGGAAAAACATTAACAGCTCTAAATGCATTGCTTAATACACATGGCACGCGAATAACAGAAGGAGATAAATATCCATCCTCTCGTCAATTGTTACCTGCTTTTAGATGAATAAAAAAAAGGCTATCTACGTTTTCTGTTATCTTATTGGTATATGTGTGGTAGCTCACTGTTCTATTTTGAAGTAAAGGAAGTAGAATAGCACTCAGTACCTGTAACGTTTCCTTCCACAGCACAAAACAAAGACAGTCTCTGTTATAACACAGTGGAAAAATTTCGAATGTCACTTTCGTACTGAACTAAAAGAAAATTGTTTTGAGTGCATCTTCCACAAAATGGTACCATATAAGCCGACTAAGATGGTTCAGCAATTGATTGATCATGTCGGCCTAATGTAAGCACATGTGATACTGTGCATTTTATTGTATATTGTAATTTTTATGACGTGACAATCATCTGTGAGCGCTACATCCATGACATTGCCATGTACACAATGTACTTTTTGGCTATAAACGTTTTATTAGTGACAAAACTTTGTATATATTGTTACATGTTATCGACTAACGTAACAACTTGGTGTGAGGTTCCAACTCACAACAAGCACGTCCCTTAGTAGAATTTTTGAAGACCTGAAGACGACAGAAAAGACTGTCGAAACCGGTTATTGTAAATAAAGAAGTATTTATGCGATCTTTCCATTAGAGAGTTTTTACTTAGTAAAGCAAACCGCCCCTTCTCGTTTCTCAACATGGCAAAATTCAATCGAATCAGTTTGTGTTATAGGGTACATTTGTGAACGACGGTATATTTCTTGATAGATTGACTTTAACTATAGGCTTCAGCTGTTGATAATCCTAAATACGTCAATACATCACGACTGATTAATCACTTGTTGAATAAATGTGAATACAAGACTTTTTGTAATTTAAATTATTTCGTTTGATCGCAACAAGTACAAAGTCCTGTTATACAACAGATCGATTTTAGAGGTAGTTAATTAGTCTCGATTTAATTTTACCAGGTATAAAATTACATATAAACACATAATGAAATCCACTAAATTACTGAATTAAATTCTGTTGTGGCAATTTATGCCAGACCAGGACTCGAACGGGGGTTTCCCACTTCATGCGAGCGGTCACCTTAACCACTTTGGTTACCCGGACACGCTTCCATTCAAACCCAAATTCTCAATTTGTCGCACACTACACATGTAGCCTCCACAGTCAATTATCCTCATTGCTCACTGCTGTACCTGAAAACATTTTCAAATGTATGTGAATTCCTAAGGGACCAAACTGCTTAGGTCATCGGTCCCTAGACTTATACAGTACTTAAACTAACCTATGCTAAGAACAACACACACACACACACACACCCATGCCCGAGGGAGGACTCGAACCTCCGGCGGGAGGGGTGGCGTGACATGACGCCTCAAACCGCGTGGCCACTAAGCGCGCTGTACCTGATTCAGGATATCTTGGGCACCTGTACTGAAGTTATCGTTACTGCCAAGGAGCATATATGTGTGGTGTATGTTCTGTCAGACATGTAAGACGAACAGGCACCACACATACAATAATATATATGGGCGTTGACAGTAATGATAACTTCAATGCAGATGCACACTATGTCTGAACTATTGCGGGTCCTGAATGAGCAATGATTATAAAGTACAGTGGACACTGCATGCGTAGTGTGTGAGAGGTTGAGAATTTAGGTTGGAAGAAAAGCGTGTCCGGTTAGTGGAAGCAGTCAAGGAGAACGCTTCCCTACTGCATTTACATTATTACTCTGCAATTACCAATTAAATGCCTGGCAGAGGGTTCGGCGAAACACCTTCAAGCTATTCTCTACCATAAGACTCTCGAATAGAGCGCGAAAGGCGGGAAATCTGTGTTCACGTCACGGTCTGACAAAAATTTTCGTTGTTCACCACTGAATTTAACTGAATGCCCAATTGCGGCGACATCTGTATTTTACTTAGTTTATATAAACTTGCTGAACTTTTTCATGTATTATAACACAGCGGGTAATGCGATTGCCTTTTCTTTTATTTGTGAACGCACTTTATTTGAACGAATACACCAAATTAAATACCACCCATCTGAAGGCTGCAAACATTGCCTATAGTTTCCTAGGGTAGCAAATATACCAAGCATGTTTTCAGTGGAACCGCGAAACCGCTACGGTCGCAGGTTCGAATCCTTCCTCGGGCATGGATATATGTGATGTCCTTAGGCTAGTTAGGTTTAAGTAGTTCTAAGTTCTAGGGAACTGATGACCTCAGCAGTTAAATCCCATAGTACGCAGAGCCATTTGAACCATGTTTTCAGTAAATTCCAAACAGGCCTCTGAAACCTTTAACTGCAAGCTGCGAATTATATTTTAACGAACACATGTATTAGAAGCTGGTTATTAAGATATTCTTTTGCGAACCTGAAAAATATTGCAACATTTGCACAGAAAATAGTCTTCATATATATTACTGACGTATATTACTGACGTAAACAGTAGTGGCATCTACGTAGGAGGGATACCTATGCGCTAACTAAGAATGAGTTCTATACAATACTAGGTGGATGCTAGAAAAAACTGGTTTGCTAAGGAAAATGATAAATTTTCTCAACGCTCATTCAAACATTTGATTGTAGCAGCAACAGTCAGATTTATTCATGAAAATAAGATACCGTCAGAGGAGAGAAGAAATTTTTTTCCAAAGTCTACTGGAAAGATTAAAAATCAGTCATAAAAACAAGACGGTATATGTGTACGAATATTGCAAAAAAAATGCAAACGAAGTAGAAGTCTTTTCTCTTTCATATTCAGAATTATCATCCATTAAATAGCTCTTGGAAGTCTGAGTAAAAGGCATTAAGTGCTAACTTTAGATATTTTAATTCTGAAGGTACCAAAATTGTTAGTGTGCTGAATAAAGAAATTACCGTTGAGAGACGTTGTTGAAATTTATGCATCTGGAGTAAAGTGTCAAGTGGTAGTCTTCCAGCCACAAAACAGGTTGGTATATCAAGGCAGCAAATGAGATGCAGTTCTGAAACAAATTTTGTATTGTGAATGCAGTAACAAAAAACTGATCACTCACGCAGACGTTGAGGAAACCTCAGTGGTTAAATATGAAACGGCTTCACCCTGTGAGCACAAACGCCTTATTTTTTTCCCTCTTACCATTTGCACGACTTACTACGATTGATTTGGTGTCTTAGAAGCCATTTTATTACCTCTATGGACGGAAACTTCAGTTGAGGGGAACTTGTATTTTATCAGGCTACCTTAAAAACACACCTTACCAAAAAATTATACGCGTCTATGCCACTGGTAATGTAAACATTCAAACAGCTTCATCAGACAATCGTTTGAAAAGCAATACAAATACGTACCTGAAATAATCTGTTCCTTCAATATGATAATGAAGAACAATGTAATTACAAGGATCACAGAAAAATTTTGAATATCAACTGAAACTTACTCATTGGTTAACGAACTGTTTCAAAAACAATATATTTATCTAAGGTGTGAAATATACTGTAAAATAACCACAATGAACAGTTTACAGTATATTATAATATTAGGCCACTGATCATGCTTCGGGGACGAAAATCGGAGTGCATATGACCAACAACCCCATTGCTTATTCTAGTTGATAGTACCTAACAGAAAATTTAGGGCTAAATAGGTCATTTATACACGACAATCACTTGCCGGCTTATACATGGCATATGCGTAACTTTGGACAGCCTTTACTGCCATTGACAGTGCTCGGTGATCTACATCATAACATAAAACATGTTGTTTATGCAACTAATCTCTCACTTCACGTCTGATGTGAAACAGTTCCAGTTATTTACTTAAATCTAACACTGTGTTGGTGTCAGGATCAACAACTCAATATATTTGTAATTTATTAATTGCGATTTCCATCAGTGAATAGCCTCTAATATTTTCGTTCATTCTCAAACTATTACCTATATGACAAGGTACAATGTTAATAGTAGAACACGAAGTACAATATTTTCAAACGTCTTGTGTTCACAGCTTACAGCGGCTCAATAAATCTTATATTACACACCTGCATTAGCAATGTTTCACAGAATGGAATACATTTTTTTCTGCATCAGATCAATATAATGTAACAAGTTAATAGTAATACAGTCGAGTAACATTTGTTACATTGATCTGATGTAGAAACAAATGTATTATGTACAGTGAAACATTACAAATGCAAGTATGTGATAAAAGATTTATTACACTGTTGTAATCTGTGCACATAAAATATTTGAAAATATTGCATTTCATGTATTGTTGAAAATATTGCATTTCATGTTTTGTTGAAAACATTGAACCTTCTAATAAAGCCAATAGTTCAGGAACGAACGAAAATGTTTGAGACTAGTCAATAATAATATTCTTAATTGCACCTCTGACAGAATCCATAATTAATAAATTACAAGATTTATTTATCTTGAATTTCCATTAATGCAAACTGACATCAAATGTATTGTTACACGTATACCAGCACTTCCGTTCAAATGAATTCTTTTCTCTCTCACCCTGGATTCCCAGCCCGTATATTGTTAATGGTATTAAGGGAACAGTCGTAAGGGTTGACTTTTATTAAGGTACGTATCTTACGGATTCAATAGGGGGAGGGGGTGCGTTCAGTTGGATTATTTCGTTGATATCAATGAATTCTGTTGAGATAATTCCCAAAGGGTCCATCATGCGTCCAATTTATAGCGAAAGCACGATTCGTCGTGGGCAGTAACCTCAAAGTTTTATCCAAGCGCACACAGAAGAGCCGTAACGTATGAAGTTCGTCAACAGTAAGCAAAATATAAGAATGTTTACTTCATGGCTGTTTCACTAATGCGAAAACGAAACTTGCTGATTTGAGCAGGAAGCAGTGAATCGTGGCACGGCAAGCCGAGAGTATGGACGCTCTCATTCGAAACACTGGGTCGGGAAGTTTCTTTATCAGATGCTTGACTATAGTGAAATAACTTAGCGAATGTGATTTTGATATTAGGCAAAATTCTTGGGAAGAGTTGCTTGGAAAGTTGCCTCATATCTCGCTGATCTTCTTTTGTAACAGAGCACACTTTCATCCATGTGCGTGCATGAATAAATATTGAATGTGCCACTGGAGTGCTAGAAATCTCAGAGAAATTCATGAAAGCCCATTCATTCAAAACATATAACACTTTCGTGTGCACTGTCGAATATAGGAATCATTGATCCCTACATCTTTAGAGACAACATGAGTGTAGCAAATGCATCCCAAGTGATTATCAGAATGACTACGAAGTCTTTCGCGACGGAGTCCTTGCATAAAAAGTTCTCGGTTTACTTGCCGCGTCAAATTTGGATAAAATCCCAAGCTTTCGATGACTACCTCCGTCATCTTCGTCAGGGGTAAAACTGACAGTCGTGGACCGGTGAGGCTTCCGCTTTTATAAGTAGTGGACGGCTTCTCATTGGCTGAATGACGTCACGGTGAAACCGATGCGTACTGAGGTGGCGGCCTCTATATCCATAGATTTTGTTTGCGCGCTTTATCCAGCGTTGCTTGCAGCGCCATCCATCGCAACAGGCGGAGAACTGCGAGGAATGTAAGAAGTCTCCCTCTGCGCTCTTTCTATATCAATTGCGCGCTTCCATGCATTGCTGAGTGCATAACCGGAATCTCTGTTGAAATTATTTTCACAGAGTCTAATTTCAACTGCTTCCCTGATGACAGAGTCCCAATAGTTTGAAGCGTGAGCAAGTAGTCTTGTTTCATCGAATAAAATCTTATGTTTATTTAACAAACTGTGCTCAGCCACCGCTGATTTTTCTAGATACCTGTATTTCAGGTGACGCTGATGTTCCACACTGCGATCGGCGACAGTTCTTATGGACTGGCCCTCATAACTCTTGCCACACTCGCAAGGAATGCTGTAAATTCCCGGTACTCTCAGGCCAAGATTATCTTTCACGGGTCGCAGCATTTCCTTAATCTTCCTGACGAAGATGACGGAGGTAGTCATCGAAAGCTTGGGATTTTATCCAAATTTGACGCGGCAAGTAAACCGAGAACTTTTTATGCGATTATCAGAATGATTTAGAACCTTCTTCTTTTTGCCGGGCCTTGAAAAAATTGTTGTTGGGGAACAGGGGTTTCGTCAAGATGGAGCCACGTCACTCACAGCGCGAACTGCAGTCCGTGTTTTGCGGGAAACGTTCCCCCTCGACGCCTGATCTAGATGGATGATGTTCCTAAAAAGATATCTGCAATCCATTGTCTACACTTGTTACACAGCAACCCTGTTCCTGTGTGCACTACTGAATTCTCGAAGCTATTGTTCGACAAAGAAGGCAAAAGAGCCAAGTCCGACTCAGACCATGTGTCATATTCATAATTTAGAGCGCGTGAAGAGTGCCAGTATTGCAAAAGCAGGGCAAACACATCGCCAGTCAGCGAGGAGAACTATAATACCGAGGAGAGAGTCGTACAGTGCAGTATGACGGTACCCAGGACGCCGTTCTGCGAACTCTGCAGTACGGAGCTACAACACACAAAGTATGAGCTCCACCATTCCAAGGTGTTCTGGTACTGATGATACATGCAAAGGATGGGAAGACCGTCTGTACTTGATACACATGTAATTAAACGATGGCAAACAGCCTCCTAATCTGGTACAATGATGTGATACCTGGCATTAAACAGTCTTGTTTCAGATGATGTCGTCCTCAGCGGCTGGTCATCCCACCTCCATTACCGATCTCCTTGGAATGACATTCTCGCTAGTTACAGGTTAACTCTACTGGCGAACCGTGATGTTCCGCTGTGGTTGGACTTCATCGCTCCACGCTAAGGCTACCGACGGGTCACAGCCGTGACTGATAGAAGACGCGAAACTGCTGGGTCTTTCTTCGGTGCAGGGCCAAACCGACTGACTGAAAGCCGCCATCTTCCGCTTGCTGTGTGGACACCTGAGTGCTACCTTACAAGCTGAAAGCGTACTGCTTTTCTGGCTGAACATAAAGTGTGGTGACAGAGCCCTGGGCTTTCTCCACCATGACAACCACCATCCAGATGGTGTGGTATGTTCAGATCTGAGCACACGACCATCGTAACCACAGGGGCGCATCAACGGGCAACCTGGGTGTGCATCACTGTACACCACAGCGTCTCGCTGTCGTAGAGTGCGACTGACTCGCCACAAGATACAAAAGCTGCCGGGGTGCTGTGCCTGGCACTCCTCGTCGACGCCTGTGTGAGCAGCCCTGCCTGTTTCCCGAGAGCCGGAGAAGACAACATTCGTTATAGCAATCACGCTGGTAAAATGTTATTACAGATACCGCTGTTTCAGTGACGCCTTCAGGTGTAAGACTGAACCTCACAACAGTCCTCACGGTTCAACCTCTGACACTTGTAACATCACCACCTTTTCGTGGTTCTGCAGTCACGTAATCTGATGTAAAATAAATCGTTTTCACTGGATCTGGATAACTTATTTTTCTGTTTAAAGCACTATGTAAACGGCTTATGAAAACAGAAGCACTTTTAAAAGTTCGGCAAAATACACTCCTACAATTTAGTAATTACGTTGTTGGAATTCCCCGTTGAGCAATTACAAAAGGCCAGAGGACTGTGTTCACCACAACCTGCGCAAATTTCATCTAATCCAACGGTATTCTGTGATAGGGCGCTGGGGATATAGTGTAAAAATTAATTGAATGTCCTCACCATACAAAAATATTGCTACAAACAAGAAATAGATTAGTCCCTCGTTTTATATAAAATTCTTAAAGGATTATCCAGTCGAAAATCTTCAATTTAATAATCTCTTTACGCCGTTCTCCTTATCGCCTTATACTCGTATTGGAACACTAATCAACTCCATCCATATTCTCTTTCTTCAGTTACCATGATCCATATTTCACCTTAGTGTAAAACTGTGCTCCAGATATACAGATCCAGATAGTTCCCCACGAAAATATTTCACACGAGTAAAGGTCTATTTTTAGGGGGGGGGGGGTGTCCATTTAAAACGTATATCTTTTCTTTCGCTGTTTTTATGATATAGCTTCCTAGGCAAAATAATAGTTCCGCCACCTTGTAGATTCACAAACTTTGATGTCATTGTTAGCAATGTTATATATACATAATTTTCACTCCTATGTAACTGTCAAATAAAGTTTGTGTATTCATACACTGTTGTCACAGAGCTCGAAATAACGTCCTGACTAGTCTGTGTACCTCCCTCTGACACTAACTCTGTAACAGATTAACTCTGTAACAGACCACTGAAAAAATCATTATCCTACGTTGTCCACTGTATGATAATTAACAATATTCATATATCTCTAAACTGAAATCAATCTATGGAAAAACACTACGATTTCATATTTTACCAACTTCACGTACACCCTATCAGTTA
Organism: Schistocerca americana; assembly: GCF_021461395.2. Lineage (NCBI taxonomy): Eukaryota > Metazoa > Arthropoda > Insecta > Orthoptera > Acrididae > Schistocerca > Schistocerca americana. Next base: position 823,287,611 of record NC_060119.1, read on the forward strand.
ACATTCCCTGTAATTTCAAACAAATTTCATAACATCGAATAACTATCTAACATCATACAGATCCAGGAAGTCTGGTTTTCCTTTTGACGTTGTTCTTGGTAAGAATTACGGAATGTCATTCCTTCTATTCGGATTTATTGAAATTTCTTACTCCTCCTCGACAAGTATGGTTGTATTAAATCTGCGACGTGTGTTCACAGCCACCCTGCATAAGTTCCATGTTACTTAAGGAAGCTCAAACCCCGATACAAACAACCACTATCAGCGCTATATTTCTGATTCCGTGAGATTTAACCTCAAATTGTGCACAAGTGAACTAATTTTTAATTTTTCCACTTCACATAATAACTATTTCACAAGATTATAGGTGATAAATCCACGGCATAGAGGCATCAGAATCCGTTGTTCGATTGACCGGAGAGACATATTTTTTAAAACTGGAGAAAATTGAAAGACAAACGTAATACATGAAATTTTTATTGCAAACGCCAATTCAAAATAGAAATAAATATTCCCTGCTAGCAGTAATCTCTGAAATAAATGTATGTTGCTACATGATAACTTGTATATCGGTGTATGGGAGTAACACCATTTTGAACTGAGCTGAAGTTAGTTAGTACTGACTAGTTGTTGTGGAAACTGATGTGGTGATTTCCGAGTGAATATATTCATTACACGAACTGCAAAAATGTGAAATGCAGTGCGTCCATTTCTGGTCGATAACTCGCTGTCTGCGCAAATACGATAGCTGCTATACACTGACTGCCTTCATTTCATAGTCAACTTAGGAAAATGCGTAAAATTTTAATATGTATTCAGTACGAGAAGTCTGCACTTGTACTTGACGCAGCGCTCTTTCTACAGTAAAGGTATGTATACCACGATGCAATATCAGTATGTACTGAATTTTGATTTAGCTTTCAAACGTTGTAGGCTGTATAGTAAAATAAATAATTGGAAAGTTTCCAATTTAGTTGAAGCCATAAACTTCAATGTTTTTTCTATTACTGTCAGTTCGGCTACGCAAATCGAGCAGTTACATAGACGAGGCTCAGATACAGTAATATCAAAACAAAAATGTGGTAATGTGTGTCATAAAGCTCAGCGGAGAAGAAAATCTTATTGAAGGTGTCTGACATTTTTAGGATAATAATGACAGAGTATCGACTGAGGCAAAGAATTAATAGTAGTTTGTCAATTTCAGATTTTTATTTCATTAAACATGCGCATAAAATTTTTTTTTCTACAGACTCTTCGAGATCCTTCTTGTATGTTGTACAATGAGAAATGCCACCGTGCACAGCTCGCAGGCAGTTGCGTGTTCTCTCTTCTCAAGGTAAGATCTACAACGTCACTGAGGAGATCATTTGTTTGTAATGAAACAGAAGCGTTTTGCAAACACCTGCGGCGCAGGTATTACTCAATCAAGAGCTTGCGTCCGTGATATTTCGTTTCCTACCACTTCCGACCTTTGTTTCTTTATGTAGAAATATTCAGTTTAGGACTATGTCTGATCTCAGTGAAATGCCCAAACAAGAAACTTTCTTAATTGTTCAAGCGTTGCATAACTAGCATCTTTTGTGGATTTTCCCCTGACACTGACATGTTATCAAAATATTAGAAATGGATAAAGATGCAACTGCCCACAGAAGCACGTCATTTTTCTGATGGTCTCATTCTTTTTTAAAAAGAAATAAAAAGAAAAGGAAAACACAATACTTAAAATGAGTTTTTGTTAGTATTATGGGCGCAATTTTGTCAAATTGCCTTTCTGAAAATTATAAAATGTAGCTGTGAAGTATAAATGATAACTAGTGCCGAGAGACTTTCTCCTAATTTTCACAAAATTATCACTTTTCGAATTGATGGATGGAAACAAGACCACTGCCTTTCATGATAATTCTATACCAGATGAGAAAGGCAAGTACACGTTACACTCTTACTTACAGGTTTAGTACGCCAGTACATTTGCCCTACTTTTTCGAACTAACAGCAACTCAGTGGCGTATCATTGAGAGTAGCGTTCTCCCGTTCTTGGAAATACCTTATGGCGCAAGCCATAGGTAAAGGAGAATTGGCGGTACAGGTTCAAAATAATTCTTTTGACAAAGAGCGACGCCAAAATTTACAGTTGGATGGTCCGTTGCTTGCCTTTCCGCAGATACACGTGCCAGAGTCGCTTCTTTTTACCTGATCGAAACTGGTACAACTGCAGGCAAAACGAAACAAAAGCAAATAAAAGAACCAGCGATGTTATTCACGGAGAAGCGTAAGAAACAGGAAAAAAATATTGCCTCAAACCGAGAGAGATTCCCCTCACAATTTTCCTCTCGTGTTATGACACTGGAAACACCAATAAAAAATTTCCTGCTTGCAATAAAGGGTCTCGCTAAGTTCCTCTGAACCGAATTACTATTTTTTGTGACGGTTTTGTTCCCGCGTATGCTCTCTTGTTTACGTGCAGCTGCAGGTCTTCTATGAGGTTTAGTGTGACAGGGGTTGTAACTCGATGCTAACGTACAGAACTCACGGTTGGACGACATTTATGAGGTTTCATATTGTGTGTAGCGTTGGAAATATCCAAAGGATTCTGTATACCTACGTGGAATGCTCAGCGAGCGTAACGTTAGCGTACCAGTATTTTATTTCCAAAAACAGTACGCCAGGTGCTATACAAATTGAATTAGTTGGAATTTTGCTTGAGACAAGAAGAGGATTTCCGCTGTCTTCCATAGAATTGCATTCGTTGGTTATCCGTTGATAAGGAATGACTATTTTTCGCTAAATAATTTCTCATAGCACCGATGCTGTGCATCTGTGAAAGACCGTCTTTTGATTTTGCTTCTAATGCAGAACAACCCTGAATGCGGAGGAGGAAAAAATTTTTTCACTCTTAATTTTTTATGGGCTGACATTTAGCAACGCTATGGCAGTAAGTATGGGTTGCTGGATGATGAGTCATTGGAAGACTAGGAGTAGACCTCTCTTGTGTATAAAAAATGTTTAGAGGAAATGGAATCCTAAAGTAGAAGAGCGATACGTGGTAGAACTGATGAAATGAAACCAAACAGAAATTATGTACATTATGTACCTGGTAAAAGAATCTAACAGTCCAAGCTGGGACCCGAAGCTCAGATTTGCCTTTTGGATAACATTATCCTGGGTAATCCCCGCCAGGACAATTGGGGCCTATTTTGCGACCGAAATATTTTACCGAGGGTGACGTCATCGTCGTCCCCTCGCACTTATATCTCTATCTTCTTGCAGCGACATAAACGATCCAGAACTATTAGGCAGTCAGCCTCCTATAAATGTTCTCATAATTTACTCACTACCGTTTGCGTCAACAGCGGCCGCACGGGGTAGCCGCGCGGTCTAGGGGGCCTTGTCACGGTCCGTGCAGGTCTCCCCGTTGCAGGTTCGAGTCCTCCTTCGGGAATGGGTGTGTGTGTTGTCCATAGTGTAAGTTAGTTTAAGTTACATTAAGTAGTGGTTAGGGACCGATGACCTCAGCAGTTTGGTCCCATAAGACCTTACCACAAATTTAGAATTTTTTTCCAGTCGACAACGTAGAATTTCTTTCAAGTCACTTCAGCAATTCTATTACACACTTGTCTTCGGCTGTATTGATCCTATAAATCCTAACAGTGCATCTCTGAATTTATTCATTGTCTGACGTCTTTCGTATTTTGTAATTGGCAACACCATACGGATGGCTTTACAGATGTAGCAAACTTTGATATGGCGCTACAAAATGTCTAAGTCCATTTCTCTTTGCCTGCTACTGATTTTATGTGCACGTCGCATTTCACGTCCCTAGATATTTTTGTAAGACACCACCGACGCTCAAAATTTACTTCTAACATTGTACGCAGATGCCACTGGGTTGTTTCCCTTAGTTGTGAGCATTTTCTTCCAGTTAACTGGCGCTTCCATTCAATAGACGAAGTGAAAATAATGTCTAAGTAGTTCTGCATTTCTTCAATGTCATTGAAGCGTCAGCGGTCAATTTGAGATTGCTCTTACCCCTGATTAATCTTTTACCTCTATTGAAACTATTAGTTGGCCAACTACAGACTTTGCGTAGATAACTAACACCTTTTGTGGATGGTTAAAAATGGTTCAAATGGCTCTGAGCACTATGGGACTTAACATCTGAGGTCATCAGTTCCCTAGAACTTAGAACTACTTAAACCTAACTAACCTAAGGACATCACACACAGCCATGCCTGAGGCAGGATTCGAACCTGCGACCGTAGCGGTCGCGAGGTTCCAGACTGAAGCGCCTAGAACCACTCGGCCACACCGGCCGCCCTTTTGTGGATGAGGCTAACATATTACTCCAGTATTATAAATGAATAAAAGTGCTGTGCTTCACAGAAGTTTTTAATAGTCTTAGCTGTAATTAGATACTGTGAGTGCCAGGAAAGCAGCAAGAAACAAACGTCAAATTCCATACCAAAATGGTTTGCATTTCAGGGCAACCGGGAGAATAGGTAAGAGCAGTGCCATCTACATTCTGTATATAAGGAAATACTACACAATAGGTTTCTCATTCAGGAATAGCGTTTGAATGCCACGGTATGTAATCAGTTGTCAGTATTTTCTTCTGGAGAAGAAGCTTTTATAAACGTCGACACCATGGTAAAGAGGTTTTAATAAACCTTCCATTTTGCAACTGACTGGATGTTTACTATATATGTAAGAAGATTTCATCCCATGGTTGCTGCTCCAGCTATGTAGAAAAATTTAATATTTATTTTTTTGGTAAGTTTTTGAGTGCTGGCGATTAAATTTGAATCGATACAGTGTCATCTTTCTTTCACTGTTATGACCTTTCACGATGTGTTCAGTGGCTAGCAAAAAAAGTAATTACACGTTTGTTTTCACCCTTTCCCTCCGCTACGAAATTTTTGTTCGTCGGAAGAATAGCATGCTGTGTTGCTGGCTCTGATAGCGACTTGAGAGCGTCATAGCCACCTGGTTGCACTATCATTCCATGATTCTACCACAAGACGGAACTACCATATATGCATATAGGGAGCGACGGAACTCCAATTTTCAAAGAAAAAGATCTCGGATATAATGTAACAAAATCTGTCTAACACGTATTGTTTTATAAGATGACAACCGTTATTGTTAACGACATTTACCACTTTATACGTAAATGAAGAGTCTTAAGATACTCATTTTTTTTTTCGTTGTGCGCCTCAGCCAAAGTATTGTTTTTCGTTGTTGGGTGTCAGCTATTTCATCTAACAGCAGGACGACAGCCAAGCCGCTCAGACGTGCCTGTAACTGTATCTCACGTTGTAGTGTTAAACATACAGTCCACTCACTTTTACCGGCCATGTACTTTCATGTTATACCGCCTTTCCTTTGCAACGAGTGTTTGCATTCGTCTGGCTTATAGAACGAAGCAGCGCAGAATTACCATCCGTTTTGCGGCTGTCTACATTTTGGTCCTCTGGGCCTGACTACAGCAATTCGAAAGTGTTTTATGACAAATATCAAGTGCCTTGAGTTCTATATACGGCGAATTACGTGTATCTGGTTATTGTGGCCGAGATTAACATGCGCTATGAGTTTCTCACGCGCATCGGCAGTGAGATACGTTCACAATAGGACTCCACGGGCTACAAATTCCGCCAGAATCGAGTTGTGAAGTGCATCTGAAGCCATCAGACGTCGTAACTCCGCCTGGCACTCACGACAACCAAACACCAGTGAGCAGCGCCGTCCGTCTCCTACTCCGCCAGCAGTTGCAGTTCAGTCCGCGAACCACAGGCATAGATTCCGTCGGCTGCTCTCTGACTGGCTTATTTCATCAATCTATTATACTGTGTGGTAATATCCTCAATAAAGGATTCTATCGGAAAACGAAGTTTGATTAAGAAAAGAGCAGTGATCAAGTCGCGTGTGACTAGACTATATACATTTGTTAACAGCTTCCAGGAATAATGTGATCTCAACGACGTTACAGTAAGACAGTTACTGTTAAAAATAAGTAAAGAGGAATATAACGACATCCTACTCAGTCAGAGATTAACGATCTGGAAAAATCTCATGATGTAGACATGGAGTCTTTTTAAGAGCTGTGCTTAGCTACAGAATAAAAGATAACATTACTCCAGTCAAAGGTTGTGCTGCCACCTCATTCTGCTCCCAGCTACTTCATTGCCAAAATTAAACGGTAACATTTCAGAATTTATGCACTTATCGATACCTTTAAGGCACTAGTTATTAGCAATGGGGCGTAAACTTATGTACAGGGGTTATATTATTAGTTGTCATGTGTGTCCAGTGAACCTCGTAAGATGATTGAAAATTTAGTGGTTGCAGAAAGAAATTTTAAGATTGCATAGGATATCATTGTAGAAAGGTACAACAGTCCCAAGCTAATTGTTGATTTGCATGCAAAACAATCGAATTAGCCAAACTTCCAAACTGAGTCTGCTAAAAACTAATGGAAGTTGATCCACCAGCTAAAGATAAATCTGAACATGACTGAGGTCATGCAAGTTGACATTCCATTGCATGAGACTAGTAGGATAAGCAGTGTTCAGATACATTTTGTTTCTGCAGATTGCATATGTTCAGTGGCAAGCATACATTCAGAACCAAATTAAGTACCTCATCCTCCACTTATTCTGTTGTACTGCTAACTTGTTTATGACTCCCTGGGGATACCTGTTGCTATGCTGAGTTATTTATGTCCCCTTTAAGATAATCCATCCTTCTGAGAAGAAAACCCACCCCTCCCCCTCCAACCCCTCCTCCCCTACCCCTCCGGTAAGTGGGACAATTTTTTGTATCACCCATTCCCAGTTGAGTTCTGAGCCCTTTTCTGCACCTCCTGGGAAATACCCCAGCCCTCCCCTCCCCCACCTACCCTACCCATCTGAAAATTGGCTGGGAAAAGACTCAGGCTGTGGTGAGCTGCTGGAGAGGAACGATCTTATGACATGAAGCAAAAATTAATGTTAATTGACATAATAACTCCCAGCCTTCCTTCTTCCCTACACCTCCACCTCTCCTGGAAACCCTGTGCCACCTTTGATATAAAAAAAATTGGTGGGAAATAGCTAAATTGTGGCACCTCCACTCTTATGATGCCATCTCACATCCTATTGGTGGATAGTTAGATCAAAATCCTTATTGCATTGGTCTCACAACCCACAGTTCCTCTGAAATATTGAGGCAATTTCGATTGTGTACTTGGCGGGAAATTGAATGACTGTGTTAAATATTTCAGTGTGATGGAAAAACTCTCGTCATATATCATGTGTTGCATATATCAGAATTCATGCTAATCCCTGGATAAAGCGACAAGTGATCTACATCCTTTGCGTGGTTGTGCCAACAGATAAGAAGTGGTAGGAAGCACTAGCTTTACGATGATACGAACATCAGATGTTATTTCCTGCTCTGATCACCCTGCAACAAACTGGGATGGGAATTACAAAGCATAACAAAAAAAAATCATCGCTAATAAATATCTAAACGTTACACAAGATTACGAGAAACCCTTCCTAACACATATATTTCAGATAGGGTCTATAGAATACACTACCGCTAACAGCTCTGTGGAGATGCACAGTGCTAGAAAATAATTCCCTCACTGCACTTCATTGGGAGTGTTGCGAAGGCACGTCTGCCCCCCACAGTGTACAGAAGTCTTGTGCCCAGGCCTGAAGATAACTAGCAAGCAATACCAGCTCTTCAAGAAACGTCGATGGGAACTGCTAACTGGTGATCAAACCACAAAAAGTGATGGGATCCATCTCCACCTGTATAGACAGGTAATTAAATTTCAAAAACACTCGCTATATATCGGAGTTAGTGAATACAAAGTCATATGAGAAAACGCCTCCCCCCATGAACCATGGACCTTGCCGTTGGTGGGGAGGCTTGCGTGCCTCAGCGATACAGATAGCCGTACCGTAGGTGCAACCACAACGGAGGGGTATCTGTTGAGAGGCCAGACAAACGTGTGGTTCCTGAAGAGGGGCAGCAGCCTTTTCAGTAGTTGCAAGGGCAACAGTCTGGATGATTGACTGATCTGGCCTTGTAACAATAACCAAAACGGCCTTGCTGTGCTGGTACTGCGAACGGCTGAAAGCAAGGGGAAACTACAGCCGTAATTTTTCCCGAGGGCATGCAGCTTTACTGTATGATTACATGATGATGGCGTCCTCTTGGGTAAAATATTCCGGAGGTAAAATAGTCCCCCATTCGGATCTCCGGGCGGGGACTACTCAAGAGGATGTCGTTATCAGGAGAAAGAAAACTGGCGTTCTACGGATCGGAGCGTGGAATGTCAGATCCCTTAATCGGGCAGGTAGGTTAGAAAATTTAAAAAGGGAAATGGATAGGTTGAAGTTAGATATAGTGGGAATTAGTGAAGTTCGGTGGCAGGAGGAACAAGACTTCTGGTCAGGTGACTACAGGGTTATAAACACAAAATCAAATAGGGGTAATGCAGGAGTAGGTTTAATAATGAATAGGAAAATAGGAATGCGGTTAAGCTACTACAAACACCATAGTGAACGCATTATTGTGGCCAAGATAGATACGAAGCCCACACCTACTACAGTAGTTCAAGTTTATATGCCAACTAGCTCTGCAGATGACGAAGAAATTGAAGAAATGTATGATGAAATAAAAGAAATTATCCAGATTGTGAAGGGAGACGAAAATTTAATAGTCATGGGTGACTGGAATTCGAGTGTAGGAAAAGGGAGAGAAGGAAACATAGTAGGTGAATATGGATTGGGGGACAGAAATGAAAGAGGAAGCCGCCTGGTAGAATTTTGCACAGAGCACAACATAATCATAACTAACACTTGGTTTAAGAATCATGAAAGAAGGTTGTATACCTGGAAGAACCCTGGAGATACTAAAAGGTATCAGATAGATTATATAATGGTAAGACAGAGATTTAGGAACCAGGTTTTAAATTGTAAGACATTTCCAGGGGCAGATGTGGACTCTGACCACAATCTATTGGTTATGACCTGTAGATTAAAACTGAAGAAACTGCAAAAAGGTGGGAATTTAAGGAGATGGGACCTGGATAAACTAAAAGAACCAGAGCTTGTACAGAGATTCAGGGAGAGCATAAGGGAGCAATTGACAGGAATGGGGGAAAGAAATACAGTAGAAGAAGAATGGGTAGCTTTGAGGGATGAAGTAGTGAAGGCAGCAGAGAATCAAGTAGGTAAAAAGACGAGGGCTAGCAGAAATCCTTGGGTAACAGAAGAAATATTGAATTTAATTGATGAAAGGAGAAAATATAAAAATGCAGTAAATGAAGCAGGCAAAAAGGAATACAAACGTCTCAAAAATGAGATCGACAGGAAGTGCAAAATGGCTAAGCAGGGATGGCTAGAGGACAAATGTAAGGATGTAGAGGCCTATCTCACTAGGGGTAAGATAGATACCGCCTACAGGAAAATTAAAGAGACCTTTGGAGATAAGAGAACGACTTGTATGAATATCAAGAGCTCAGATGGAAACCCACTTCTAAGCAAAGAAGGGAAAGCAGAAAGGTGGAAGGAGTATATAGAGGGTCTATACAAGGGCGATGTACTTGAGGACAATATTATGGAAATGGAAGAGGATGTAGATGAAGATGAAATGGGAGATACGATATTGCGTGAAGAGTTTGACAGAGCACTGAAAGACCTGAGTCGAAACAAGGCCCCCGGAGTAGACAATATTCCATTGGAACTTCTGACGGCCGTGGGAGAGCCAGTCCTGACAAAACTCTACCATCTTGTGAGCAAGATGTATGAAACAGGCGAAATACCCTCAGACTTCAAGAAGAATATAATAATTCCAATCCCAAAGAAAGCAGGTGTTGACAGATGTGAAAATTACCGAACTATCAGCTTAATAAGTCACAGCTGCAAAATACTAACACGAATTCTTTACAGACGAATGGAAAAACTAGTAGAAGCCAACCTCGGGGAAGATCAGTTTGGATTCCGTAGAAACACTGGAACACGTGAGGCAATACTGACCTTACGACTTATCTTAGAAGAAAGATTAAGGAAAGGCAAACCTACGTTTCTAGGATTTGTAGACTTAGAGAAAGCTTTTGACAATGTTGACTGGAATACTCTCTTTCAAATTCTAAAGGTGGCAGGGGTAAAATACAGGGAGCGAAAGGCTATTTACAATTTGTACAGAAACCAGATGGCAGTTATAAGAGTCGAGGGACATGAAAGGGAAGCAGTGGTTGGGAAGGGAGTAAGACAGGGTTGTAGCCTCTCCCCGATGTTGTTCAATCTGTATATTGAGCAAGCAGTAAAGGAAACAAAAGAAAAATTCGGAGTAGGTATTAAAATTCATGGAGAAGAAATAAAAACTTTGAGGTTCGCCGATGACATTGTAATTCTGTCAGAGACAGCAAAGGACTTGGAAGAGCAGTTGAATGGAATGGACAGTGTCTTGAAGGGAGGATATAAGATGAACATCAACAAAAGCAAAACAAGGATAATGGAATGTAGTCTAATTAAGTCGGGTGATGCTGAGGGAATTAGATTAGGAAATGAGACACTTAAAGTAGTAAAGGAGTTTTGCTATTTGGGGAGCAAAATAACTGATGATGGTCGAAGTAGAGAGGATATAAAATGTAGGCTGGCAATGGCAAGGAAAGCGTTTCTGAAGAAGAGAAATTTGTTAACATCCAGTATTGATTTAAGTGTCAGGAAGTCATTTCTGAAAGTATTCGTATGGAGTGTAGCCATGTATGGAAGTGAAACATGGACGATAAATAGTTTGGACAAGAAGAGAATAGAAGCTTTCGAAATGTGGTGCTACAGAAGAATGCTGAAGATTAGATGGGTAGATCACATAACTAATGAGGAAGTATTGAATAGGATTGGGGAGAAGAGAAGTCTGTGGCACAACTTGACCAGAAGAAGGGATAGGTTGGTAGGACATGTTCTGAGGCATCAAGGGATCACCAATTTAGTATTGGAGGGCAGCGTGGAGGGTAAAAATCGTAGAGGGAGACCAAGAGATGAATACACTAAACAGATTCAGAAGGATGTAGGTTGCAGTAGGTACTGGGAGATGAAAAAGCTTGCACAGGATAGAGTAGCATGGAGAGCTGCATCAAACCAGTCTCAGGACTGAAGACCACAACAACAACAACACATGAGAAAACGTGTTGCTCGTAACCCACGCGATCATGAAAGCAGCCAAATGCATACTGAGCAGTGGTTCGCTGTTCAGCAACCACGGAGCAGAAGTTTGCGTCCTTTGATATTTGATATGTGGGGAATTCCTTAGGCACCAGCAGTCTCTTCCAAGTGGCTACTTTCATTTTGTGTGTAAACCAACGTCTCTATCCCTTCTCAGAGTATTGTGTTACTATTGGCTAATGGTGGGGACAAAGGGAGAGCTTTGTGTCTAATTCCATTGGAAACCGTGCCGCTGGGCAGGTGAAAGCGAGGGCGAGAGTACTACAGATATGATTCGCGAGTTGGAGCGGAAATCAGGCGTATTTTGGTTGTGTTGAGAAGTTTTAACAAAATTTCAATCTTGCACTTGCTCAGGGAGAGATATACATAATAATAAAAGCAACTATATTAACGAATTTATAAACTGATACGAAATATTAACCTGATAGACAGCACTCCATCATGAGCCATAAATGAGTTTCTACATCTACATCAATATTTATACTCCGCAAGCCACCCAAAGGTGTGTGGCAGAGGGCACTTTACGTGGCACTGTCATTACCTCCCTTTCCTGTTCCAGTCGCGTATGGTTCGCGGGAAGAACGACTGCCGGAAAGCTTCCGTGTGCGCTCGAATCTCTCTAATTTTACATTCGTGATCTTCTCGGGAGGTATAAGTAGGGGGAAGCAATATATTCGATACCTCATCCAGATACGCAGCCTCTCGAAACCTAGACAGCAAGCTACACCGCAATGCAGAGCGCCTCTCTTGCAGAGTCTGCCACTTGAGTTTGCTAAACATCTCCGTAACGCTATCACGCTTACCAAATAACCCTGTGACGCAACGCGCCGCTCTTCTTTGGATCTTCTCTATCTCCTCCGTCAACCCGACCTGGTACGGATCCCACACTGATGAGCAATACTCAAGTGTAGGTCGAACGTGTGTTTTGTAAGCCACCTCCTCTGTTGATGGATTACATTTTCTAAGGACTCTCCCAATGAATCTCATCCTGGTACCTGCCTTACCAACAATTAATTTTATATGATCATTCCACTTCAAATCGTTCCGCACGCATACTCCCAGATATTTTACAGAGGTAACTGCTACCAGTGTTTGTTCCGCTATCATATAATCATACAATAAAGGATCCTTCTTTCTATGTATTCGCAATACATTACATTTGTCTATGCTAAGGGTCAGTTGCCACTCCCTGCACCAAGTGCCTATCCGCTGCAGATCTTCCTGCATTTAGCTGCAATTTTCTAGTGGTGCAACTTCTCTGTATACTACAGCATCATCCGCGAAAAGCCGCATGGAACTTCCGACACTATCTACTAGGTCATTTATATAAATTGTGAAAAGCAATGGTCCCAGAACCTCCCCTGTGGTACGCCAGAGGTTACTTTAACGTCTGTAGACGTCTCTCCATTGAGAACAACATGCTGTGTTCTGCATGCTAAAAACTGTTCAATCCAGCCACACAGCTGGTCTGATATTCAGTAGGCTCTTACTTTGTTTATAGGCGCCAGTGCGGAACTGTATCGAGCGCCTTCCGGAAGTCAAGGAAAATGGCATCTACCTGGGAGTCTGTATCTAATATTTTCTGGGTCTCATGAACAAATAAAGCGAGTTGGGTCTCACACGATCGCTGTTTCCGGAATCCATGTTGATTCCTACAGAGTAGATTCTGGGTTTCCAGAAACGACAAGATACGCGAGCAAAAACATGTTCTAAAATTCTACAACAGATCGACGTCAGATATATAGGTCTATAGTTTTTGCGCATCTGCTCGACAACCCTTCTTGAAGACTGGGACCACCTGTGCTCTTTTCCAATCATTTGGAACCTTCTGTTCCTCTAGAGACTTGCGGTACACGGTCTTTAGAAGGGGGCAAGGTCTTTCGCATACTCTGTGTAGAATCGAATTGGTATCCCGTCACGTCCAGTGGACTTTCCTCTGTTGAGTGATTTCAGTTGCTTTTCTATTCCTTGGACACTTATTTCGATGTCAGCCATTTTTTCGTTTGTGCGAGGACTTAGAGAAGGAACTGCAGTGCGATCTTCCTCTGTGAAACAGCTTAGGAAAAAGCTGTTTAGTATTTCAGCTTTACGCGTGTCATCCTCTGTTTCAATGCCATCATCATCCCGGAGAGTCGGGATATGCTGTTTCGAGCCACTTACTGATTTAACGTAAGACCAGGACTTCCTATAATCTTGTGATGCGGGATGGGCAGATATTAAGCTGATAAGAAAAATACTTTTACTGAATGAGAAAATGCTTAGAGGATATATAGCCTATGTGATACTGGATGTTCACAGCAATTAACGATACTTTAGCGATTTGAAAAACCGTGTATGGTTCTTTTTTTCCTGTCGTCGAAAATAATTTGTATAATAGGAAGAAATCTGCATTTTGCGTGAGAAATTCGAGGTGTATGGACAACAATATCCCGGTTTTGAAGTGCGGAAACTGTATTTGTTAAATTGGGGAGTGTGGTGAGGAAGGGGGTGGGGGTTTCAGTTAGAACTATAAGTTCAACCAGCAATTGCTTGTCTTGCAGTGTTTACAGCCAGTGGCAGACCGGAAACCACAGCTTAGTCTGTGCAATACAGGACATCAGATATATTTAGTGCTATGTTCTATTTGTAGCATCACATGATACTGGCGTTTGATTCTCAAACGTTGAAAATATATATTTTATTATGAAGAAGGATCATCATAACGTGGTAGTGAGTGTTTTAAGCGATTTGTTTGACTCCCGTCAATTTTTAAACGATTAATTTCATAGGATAGTGCAAATGGACTATCTCCTACCATGCTTTCTTCGGAAATGTTCAAGCTTTGCCTTTACCGCCAGCATTAACCAATACGAACACAGTATTCTGAGGAGGGATGGAAACTTCCACCTGTGTGTTTAGATACATTGATTAACACGCAAAGAGGAGGAAGTCACTTGAGAGAGAGCCGCAGTGCTTTGTTGGGAAATCCCCAGGTATCAAATGTCAGAGGTGTATTCTGTTCTGCAGTGGCTCGACTGTCCAGACGGTGATGCTCTAGGCGCACTCTGGGTGTGTGAGTAGCAAAGTACTCCTCAGTATACGTTTGGCTGCATTCGTGATCGTGTGGATTATGGGAAACGAGTGGAGGAGGGAGTTTGTGTTCTTAAATGTCTCTTCATACAAGATCCATGGTTCATAGCGAGTGTTATTGAAATAATTACTTGATTTGCTTTCGTTGTCTATACAGTTGGAGATGGATCACGTCACTTTTTTGTGATGTTAGTAGTTCCCATTGATGTTGCGTGAAGCGCTGGGACAGCACGCTAGTTGTCTGCAGGCCTGGGCACAATGATTCCGGACACTGTGGGAGGCAAATGTACTGTTGCAACAGTTCAAATCAAGTGCAGTGAGGGAGTTTTTATAGCATTGTGTATCTCTTCGCAGCTGATAATGGGTGTGTTTTCTATAGAGCCTATCTGCAGTATACATATTAGGTAGGGTTACTCGTGATCTTTGTGGAATTTTTACTATACTAGCGATGATTTATTGTTGCGCTATGTAATACCCACTATCCATCTGTTGCAGTGTAATCAGAACAGGATGTCATATGTGATGTTTGTGTTAGCGAAAAGCTAATGCTTGCTACCAACTCTTACCTGTTGGCACAACAACAAATAATTTCCATCACCTAAAGCTTTGTTTGTGGATAAGGGTCACTTCCAGTCTGCACCCCACCTAAGCCACTACTGTGTGAAGCCCTTTCTCCTGACCTGCATCTGCAGGAATATGCAAAGTGACCAATGCAGCTGCTGTACCTGGCATGTCTGCCCTGCGTTCAGGGTGGAGACATGGTTCAAAGGTTGTTTTCCAGATATAGATTATGGTGGTCAAGGAGGGTGCCTGTGTAAGGTCGTGTCTGTGTATACAGAACCTCAGACATATGACGAGTAGATTTCTCGCACACCGCAATATTCCAAGCAGTCAATCAATTTGATGAGATATATCCTGCTAAATATGCAAGCAGTCCATCACAAAAGCCTCAATATTTCTGTGAACTAATGGGTTGTAAGATCAATGCGGTTAGAATTTTGACCTATCTGCTCCACTACCTACCCCTAGGATGTGAGGTGATGTCGTAAGAGTGAAGGTGCTGCAATTGAGCTATTACAACCCAACTTTGTATATCTAAAGTGGCACACAGTTTCTAGGAGGAAAGGTGGAGGCGTGGGAAAGGACGAATGCAGGAGGTTACTATGTCAATTGACGTTGATTTCTACTTTTCTCATGAGTTCATTCCTCTCCAGCACCTCAGTACAGATTGAGTCTTTTTTCCAACAACTTCTAGGTAGGGAATGAGAGGGAGAAATGGAGGAGAGGAGGGAAGGGCTGTGGAATTTCCCAGGGGGTGGAAAAGAGGCTCAGAACTGAACTGGGAAGGAGTGCCAAAAATGTGTCTCTTTTCCAACAGGGTAAGTTAGGAGGATGGGGATAAGGAGAGATAGAGCTATTTATCAGAAGGCCAGATTATCACATGGATTCATAAACCAGTTAGCATATCAATAGAAATCCTCAGGGAGTCATAAACCACTTAGGAGAACAACAGGATAAGGGGAGTGTGAGGGAGCAATGTGGCCCTGAATGTATCCTTGCCCCTGAATATACGCAACCCATGAATATAAATTGCACCAAATCTCTCTTCAACGTACTACTCATGAGCTAGTAGTATCTCACATATTGCTGGCTCACACTAGTGTGAATCTGAGGAAACAGTGGGAATTTAAAACAGCTAACACCACATTTTCGCTTATGAAAGATCTAGTGACATTTCTAGAATTCAGTTGTCAGAATTTATAGATTATTCATTCAGACAAAATACTTCATGGTATATCGCATGGCAACAAGGGAAGGTCATATCAAGCTGGTCACTGATCTGTGCTCTGAAGCCACCTTCGCTGCTCTTCGAAAATTTATTTCACGATTATGCGTTTCCACAAACGTTTACAGTTACAATGGGAAGAGGTCCGCAAGAGCAATGAATGAGCTGCGTGATCTGTACAAACTGTTCAGTTCTCAAGCCCAGGCAACACAATTCCAGAACTAGATATCGCAAAATGGTATATAGTGGAATTTTATTACACTTCACGCATTGCGGTTTGGCGGACTGTGGGAAGTAAGTATAAAATGCATCAGGACACATTTGAAGAGAGTTGTGGTAAGCCAAGTTTTGACATGCCAAGAATTCCAGACTTCTAATTGAGATTGAAGTGTGTTTAAATTCTCGATCCCTTACTCAATTTTCTTATAACTCAAATGAATTCTCATACCTAACTCCAGACCATTTTCTTTTCAGTGATAGTTGGTAACAGTCCGAGAGCCAGGCTCGCTTTCAGAGCAATCATCCAGGTTGTTGAGGTGGCAGCACACGCATCAGTGTTAGCCGCATATGTGGAAAGGCAGTCACAGGACTACCTATCACAGCTGCAGCTGAGAACTAAAACATAATCAACAGAAGACAATCTACAGCCAGGTACACATTTTCTCCTGAAAGAAGGCAAGTTGCCACATCTCGTGTAACGATCTGGGGTCACTGTTTGCACACATGGTGCGAGCTATTTTAGTGCACACAGCAACAGGAAGCTTTAAACGACTGCTGTCGAAGATCTGTGTTGTTCAGCTGGAAACATAGACTCAGGTACACATTACTATTCGTTGACTATCTGACCTTATTTTTCTTTTTGTGCACAATGGATATGATTTATTCAATCATTTATGTCCTTGTTTGTCTGAGCTAACTTGTGCTAGTTATGATAATTTGTATTTACGTAATTTATATAAGTTGGGTGGTCGGAATGTTCTGTCTTGGCGCAAAGTTCTAACACGAGGGTGCTGCAGCGACTTGTCACAGTCACTGCAGGTAAGAAATCCTACCTGGCACAATGGTACTTTCGGATTGGGGTAGAAGGAAAGGAGAGTAGTCGTGTTCGCCAACTCATTTAGACGTGCCTGTATCTATCGCGCGATGTGGTGTTAAATATACAGTCTACTTTTACCAACCATGTACTTTCATTTTATATCGACTTTCCTTTGCACCAAGTGTATACGTTCGACTGAACTGTAGAAAGAGTGAGGGATCGCCGCAGAATTACCGGGCATTTTGCAACTGTCTACAGGTCTTGAGGCTATGTAGGTGTGTTTCACGGTGCTGACGGATTCGGTGGGTAGTGACGATGTCAAAGATTTTGCTGAAAACTGTTATGGGGCTGATAGGTCCAGGTTTTTCAGGTTTCAGGAAGAGGAGGACTTTGGAGTTTTGCACTTCTCTGGATGGTATTGTAAATGACGGAAAGGGTTTCGTGACCGACTCTGGGACATACGTTGACGTTACGGTAGTTAGCTGTATCGTGACCAGGTGCAGTGTTTCGGTTTTTAGTGAGTGTTTGTGTAACGTCTTCAGCTATTATGTGGGCTGTTTATTCTTGACCGTGGAATGCAGAATACGCACTGGAAGTAATACCTCCGAGAGATTGATAGTGCATTTCAGGTTCTACACGATTTCGGTAAGGGGAGGGTGATGTTCATACTCGAAGAAATTGACTTGTACAGTCATTTGCATAAATTTCCGACAGTATTCTCAATAAACGGGACTAAAAAACGTTGGTTTTGTATTGAGACTGGAGCTTTACGCAGTGACGCTGCATGTGAAGATTGTTTAGTATTTCAGACTTCGACCACTGTGTTTTGTACTGTTGTTTAGAGCCAGCGAATTTAACCTCAGAAATGTATATGACAGTAAATTTCCTTTAGTTCACGTCTATGGTCACAAATTTTTTGTCATTAAACTACCGGTTTTGGTCTATAATGACCACCTTCAGGTCTGCAGCAAAATATGGGAAAACACAAACACACTACCAGATTATCTACAGGTTAATACAGTCAAATAGGCCATAATGAAGAGTATTGCAGTGCAGTTGTGCGCTTTAAATATTAAGAGGCATACCCGTTTTATAAGAACATGTCCTAATATACAGGAGCCACAGTGGCATCGTCAAACACTAAACATAAAATCAGTGCAAGCACCGTCAACTGGCGGTCACGTTCGTCTAACCACTTCTCGCGTATGTGGCGCTCTGGCGTTACAGCCAACAGAGGGCCCTGATTGTGTGCGGCAGTGGCAATCTGTTTTCATTCATTGGGCTTCTTTAGATATTTGTTTTGTAATTTTTATATGATTCTGTGTACTCTAAAAGCTGTTTATTATTTATTTCATTATCTATAATATCGCCACTTGAGCGTATGTCAATTACTGTTTCCTGACTTTTTCCTTTTGAACAATGTAACTTTTGTCATGTTTTATTTCATTGCTTTTTGTTACTGTAATGCCTCTTACACGTTATAAGCCCATTACAGTCTTATTGCTTGTATCCCCCTTCATTTTACATAGTAGAATTTATCATTGAAAAACATGTATACGGCTAAAGTAGCGACATCTGGCGAACTAGCAAAACAAATCTTCTGTGGGTACTGTACGATAGTTTGTTTTGAACAGTAGTGTTACTGATAAGAAAACTCTTGTTTATACTACGATTTATATATGTATTTGACGATGCTAGAGCTGATTTTGTGTTTAGTATTTGACAATGTTCCCACGGATCGAGTATATTAGGACAAGTTTTTGTAAAACAAGTATGCCTATTCATACACTCCTGGAAATTGAAATAAGAACACCGTAAATTCATTGTCCCAGGAGGGGGAAACTTTATTGACACATTCCTGGGGTCAGATACAACACATGATCACACTGACAGACCCACAGGCACATAGACACAGGCAACAGAGCATGCACAATGTCGGCACTAGTACAGTGTATATCCACCTTTCGCAGCAATGCAGGCTGCTATTCTCCCATGGAGACGATCGTAGAGATGCTGGATGTAGTCCTGTGGAACGGCTTGCCATGCCATTTCCACCTGGCGCCTCAGTTGGACCAGCGTTCGTGCTGGACGTGCAGACCGCGTGTGACGACGCTTCATCCAGTCCCAAACATGCTCAATGGGGGACAGATCCGGAGATCTTGCTGGCCAGGGTAGTTGACTTACACCTTCTAGAGCACGTTGGGTGGCACGGGATACATGCGGACGTGCGTTGTCCTGTTGGAACAGCAAGTTCCCTTGCCGGTCTAGGAATGGTAGAACGATGGGTTCGATGACGGTTTGGATGTACCTTGCACTATTCAGTGTCCCCTCGACGATCACCAGTGGTGTACGGCCAGTGTAGGAGATCGCTCCCCACACCATGATGCCGGGTGTTGGCCCTGTGTGCCTCGGTCGTATGCAGTCCTGATTGTGGCGCTCACCTGCACGGCGCCAAACACGCATACGACCATCATTGGCACCAAGGCAGAAGCGACTCTCATCGCTGAAGACGACACGTCTCCATTCGTCCCTCCATTCACGCCTGTCGCGACACCACTGGAGGCGGGCTGCACGATGTTGGGGCGTGAGCGGAAGACGGCCTAACGGTGTGCGGGACCGTAGCCCAGCTTCATGGAGACGGTTGCGAATGGTCCTCGCCGATACCCCAGGAGCAACAGTGTCCCTAATTTGCTGGGAAGTGGCGGTGCGGTCCCCTACGGCACTGCGTAGGATCCTACAGTCTTGGCGTGCATCCGTGCGTCGCTGCGGTCCGGTCCCAGGTCGACGGGCACGTGCACCTTCCGCCGACCACTGGCGACAACATCGATGTACTGTGGAGACCTCACGCCCCACGTGTTGAGCAATTCGGTGGTACGTCCACCCGGCCTCCCGCATGCCCACTATACGCCCTCGCTCAAAGTCCGTCAACTGCACATACGGTTCACGTCCACGCTGTCGCGGCATGCTACCAGTGTTAAAGACTGCGATGGAGCTCCGTATGCCACGGCAAACTGGCTGACACTGACGGCGGCAGTGCACAAATGCTGCGCAGCTAGCGCCATTCGACGGCCAACACCGCGGTTCCTGGTGTGTCCGCTGTGCCGAGCGTGTGATCATTGCTTGTACAGCCCTCTCGCAGTGTCCGGAGCAAGTATGGTGGGTCTGACACACCGGTGTCAATGTGTTCTTTTTTCCATTTCCAGGAGTGTATTTAAAAGTTCACAAATGCACATGTATATCAGTACTACTTTTCACTATGGTATATTTTATAGTTTTCAGCTGTAGACAATCTGCTGGTGTATTTGTGTTTTTCCCATATTTTGCTGCAGATCTGAAGATGGTAATTATAGACCGAAACCGGTAATCTGACGACAAAAAAATTGTGACCATAGAGGTGACCTAAAGGAAATGTATTCTGTATTTGGGTCACTTTTCTATTCGCGACCATGTCACAGCTTGTGACTGTATACGACTGTATCATGCTATCTTCGCTTTATACACTTGTGTCCAAAATTAAATCAACGAACCGCTATTTCCCCGTCCTGTGCCTAATTCATGATATAAACATACAAACTGTCAACAGATGCCCGTAACTTAACGTTCAGCATGCGGAACTAGTATTTTTTGCAGATGACACGAGTGTTATAATAAATCCCATTCCAGAAAAAGCAGCTGAAGATATTGTTGAGGATGTCTTTCAAAGAATTATTAAGTGGTTCTCAGAAAATGGACTCTCCCTTAATTTTGTAAAAACTCACTATATCCAGTTCTGTACACCGAATAGTCATACCGACAATTGATGTAGCATATGAACAGGCCTCAGTTAACAGAGTAGATTTCTCCAAATTTTTGGGTGTTCACATTGATGACAACTTGATCTGGAAGAAGCATATTACTGAGCTTCTCAAACAACTAATTAGCTTCTTTCGCTCTTCGTATAATCGCTTGTTTTGGTAATAAACAGATCAGCTTCCTAACGTACTTTGCATATTTCCACTCAATAATGTCTTATGGAATAGTTTTCTGGGGTAACTCACCACTTAGAGATAAAGTATTGATTGCACAAAAGAGAGCAATGAGGATAATTAGTGGTATTCACTCAAGGACGTCATTTGGGCACTTTTCAAGGAGTTAGGTATTTTAACTGCACCATCAGAGTACATATATTCGCTACTGAAATTCGTTACAAATAATCAAACTCAAATCACGAAGAACAGTGATATTCATACGTACAACACTAGAGGTTCAAATGGCTCTGAGCACTATGGGACTTAACATCTCAGGTCATCAGTCCCCTAGAACTTGGAAGTACTTAAACCTAACTAACCTAAGGACATTACACACATCCGTGCCCGAGGCAGGATTCGAACCTGCGACCGTAGCAGTCGCGCGGTTCCAGACCGTAGCACCTAGAACCGCTCGGCCACCCCGGCCGGCAACACTAGAGGGAAAAATGACCTATTCTATCCGTTACTGAAGCTGTCAGTTGCTCAAAAAGTAGCACATTATTCAACAACAAAAGTCTTTGATCATTTGCTCAACAACATAAAGTGTCTGGCAGGTAGCAGGTCAAGTTTTAAATCTAGCTTAAAATCATTCCTTTGGGCAACTCCTTCTATTCCATGGACGAGTTTCTGTTTCAGAACTGGTAAAAAGAAAAAGCAAAAGGAAAATTGTACCTTTAAATGTAACTGCATGTGTAGAACAAAAAATTTCCGTAATATTAATATTAGCACTATTAATGTGTATATATATATATCTTGTAATCTGACTTGTTCCACATCATATCGATAAAATTATCGGGAAAATGATCTACGGAACATGACATAACTAAAACTAAAACTTAAAACTAAAACTATGATCGTGTTCTGCACGGAAGATGGCATCCCAGTCAACCACGATAACGATGATGTAAAGACATCTATCAAATGGGGTAGTGTTTGTCAGGTAGTCCCACGTCCGTAGTCGTAGAGTACACAGTCACAGTGCCGTATGCACAGTGCAGTATGTCGCTGAGAAAACGTTTACCCGACTCTCTGCGGTGGAACGTCGTAGGAACATGGAAGCAGGACAGTCGCAAACTGATGTGACCTGATGGCTTACTGTGAATCGTTCTGCTGTTTCTTGGATGTAGTGACAGTTAACAGAGAGCGAAACTGTACCACGAAGACCAGTGCTGGGCCGACCGCGTGTGACGTCAGAAGGAGAGGATAGTTCAAATGGCTCTGAGCACTATGGGACTTAACAGCTGAGGTCATAAGTCCCCTAGAACTTACAACTACTTAAACCTAACTAACCTAAGGACATCACACACATCCATGCCCGAGGCAGGATTCGAACCTGCGACCGTAGTGGTCTCGCGGTTCCAGACTGTAGCGCCTAGAACCGCTCGGCCACTCCGGCCGGCAGAGGATAGTTATTTGGCTGTAAGAGCACGACAGTTTCGCCTAGAACTGCACGGCAACAGGCATCTAACCTCGCAGCATCTACTGGACGCGTTGTATCGGGGCAAACGATATACAGAAGTTTTCGGCAGAGTAGCGTTTATTGTTGGAGACCTGTTGTTTGTGTACCTCTGACGCGTGTTCACAAAAGGGAACGTCGAAAGGGGAGTCGTCAACACACCACCTGGACGGTCGAATAGTGGGCCCATCTTCTTTTTGCAGATGAGTCCCAATTTTGTCTGGAGACTGGTTCTAGACGGATTCGCATCTGGAGGGAACGTGGAACACGATTTCGCGATCCAAACATAATGCAAAGAGACCGATATCAAGGATCCCTTACGGCGTAGGCAGGGATTATGTTGACGACTGAAATACCTATTATGAAATTTTACTCGTGAAGCGGCAATGTTTAACTGCTGTCACGTATCGATACGAGATCTTGGGACCTCATGTGCGGTTGTTGCGCGATGCTGTTGCCTCCGATTTTGTATTTATGGGCGTTGGCGTCCGACCTGAAAGAGCACAGGTGGTTGATGTTTCCTGGGAAAGAGAGAAGATATTGCATCTATAGAGTGGTCTACTAGCTCTCTCCATATGAATTCCATAGAGCATGTGGGGAAGCAGTAGGGAGACGGGTTGCATCACGTCAGCATCCACCAACTATTCTCCAAGATCTGCGAGTAGCTCTGCAGGAAGAGTGGGCTAATGCCTCAGCAAGAGATGGATGAAATCATTCACAGCATGCCACGTCGATGTCAAGCCTGTATTGTTGCCAGAGGTTGTCACACTCCATACTGAGTACATTAACGAGTTGTCAGAACGTGTGTGTGAATCCGTGAAGATGTAAAAAAAGAAACGAAGGATATTTTTGTCTACCATTATGCATGTTGCAGTTTTTGGAAACCCAGAATCTACTATGTAGGAATCAACATGGATTCCGGAAACAGCGATCGTGTGAGACCCAAATCGCTTTATTTGTTCATGAGACCCAGAAAATATTAGATACAGGCTCCCAGGTAGATGCTATTTTTCTTGACTTCCGGAAGGCGTTCGATACAGTTCCGCACTGTCGCCTGATAAACAAAGTAAGAGCCTACTGAATATCAGACCAGCTGTGTGGCTGGATTGAAGAGTTTTTAGCAAACAGAACACAGCATGTTGTTATCAATGGAGAGACGTCTACAGACGTTAAAGTAACATCTGGCGTGCCACAGGGGAGTGTTATGGGACCATTGCTTTTCACAATATATATAAATGACCTAGTAGATAGTGTCGGAAGTTCCATGCGGCTTTTCGCGGATGATGCTGTAGTATACAGAGAAGTTGCAGCATTAGAAAATTGTAGCGAAATGCAGGAATATCTGCAGCGGATAGACACTTGGTGCAGGGAGTGGCAACTGTCCCTTAACATAGAGAAATGTAATGTATTGCGAATACATAGAAAGAAGGATCCTTTATTGTATGATTATATGATAGCGGAACAAACACTGGTAGCAGTTACTTCTATAAAATATCTGGGAGTATGCGTGCGGAACGATTTGAAGTGGAATGATCATATAAAATTAATTGTTGGTAAGGCGGGTACCAGGTTGAGATTCATTGGGAGAGTGCTTAGAAAATGTAGTCCATCAACAAAATGGTGGCTTACAAAACACTCGTTGCTCATCAGTGTGGGATCCGTACCAGATCGGTTTGACGGAGGAGATAGAGAAGATCCAAAGAAGAGCGGCGCGTTTCGTCACAGGGTTATTTGGTAACCGTGATAGCATTACGGAGATGTTTAATAAACTCAAGTGGCAGACTCTGCAAGAGAGGCGCTCTGCATTGCGGTGTAGATTGCTCGCCAGGTTTCGAGAGGGTGCGTTTCTGGATGAGGTATCGAATATATTGCTTCCCCCTACTTATACCTCCCGAGGAGATCACGAATGTAAAATTAGAGAGATCAGAGCGCGCACGGAGGCTTTCAGACAGTCGTTCTTCCCGCGAACCATACGCGACTGGAACAGGAAAGGGAGGTAATGACAGTGGCACGTAAAGTGCCCTCCGCCACACCCCGTTGGGTGGCTTGCGGAGTATAAATGTAGAATGAAGATGTAGATGTATTTACGTTCTGTGTTCTTTCCATTGTTGCTACAGTACTATCACCTGTTTATACTGTTTTGTGGCAAAGTAACCGCAACCTTGTAAAATTTCCGTTTGTTGCTATAATTTTGAACCCCAGTGTATGTCTCTTGTGGTCTATATTCTTCCTTACCGAGAACTTTTATGTTGAACGTGTTACATTTTTTGTATTATCCTGCCGACTGTATTTTATCCACTCGTTTTTATACCAGCGTGCTTTTATTATGCCGAATGAATCTAAACCTGATCTCTTCACTTGAATGTACTGGCTATGTTGTTGCAATGAATATATCATTTTCACTTTTTAGTAGTTTTATAAACAGCAGTTAAATTGTACAAGATGATTTGATGTAATATGCACCGTGATTCTTAATAACGTTTAAAAAACCCTTAAGTGACATAGATGACGCTGCTACAAGTGGAAATGTAAATGCCGTGTGGCTAGGGCCTCCCGTCGGGTAGACCGTTCGCCTCGTGCAAGTCTTTCCACTTAACGCCACTTCGGCGACTTGCGTGTCGATGGTGATGAAACGACGATGATAAGGACAACACAACACCCAGATCCCCGACCGAAGAAAATCTCCGACCCAGCCGGGAATCCAACCCGGGCGATTAGGTATGACATTCAATCGCGCTGACCACTCAGCTACAAGGGGCGGACGCTGCTACAAGCAATTTAATACAATCCACACGGGGCGCAAATGTCGGGAAATGTACCAAAAATGGATGACACGTTTTAAACACGTGATGTCAACAGATGACATACCTCGTGACACGTTGGGTCCCAGGAAAAATACGGGCCCTGCGGCGAACTTGTGATGTCGCACTACTCAGATTGTCTGCAAAGACTCGGCGACATGAAGTGCCCAAGGGGAAATCAGTATGCAATTGAAAAGGTAGCCACTACAGGTCTTAACTTCTATCGTGTGTTATCGAGAGCCTGCTTGCATTTAAACGCGCTGTCAAGAATTATTAAATTCATCTGAGATAGTTACTCCCCGCCGGAGGAGACTGCTCTCGTAAGACGCGCAGCGTCACATGCCGTGCCGCACATGTCACAGCCTGTCTTTGTCGTGGGCCTCGCCAAACGTGCGACGGTGGAGCCTATCGATCTGTCGCAGCTGTTCATGCCGTGCTCCGGGCCTTCTTAAAGTATGGGGATCAGAGTTCTTCTTGCTTCTAGCAGGCAGAATTTTTTTGCACCGCATTAAACAATAGTGTGTTTATATTCAGATAGGATTTCATACTTTACTTCCCGACCTCGTGGTCTCCGCTAGTGAACTGTAAAATGCAGTACAACAAAACCAACCGCGTTACAAGCAGATAAGTATGAGCTTCCGGACTGCATCGATAGCTGTAAATGCTCTGTGTGTTCTTTAGTAAATAAAGTCTGTAAACAGAAAAAGAAGGGACTTATCGAAAGAAACACAAAATTAGAATTGCTTTTGCTTGGTTACAGCGGGGACAGTAATTTTGTTACTTATGTCTGCAGCAGATGACATTTACAAAAGGTGTTCAAAAACAGAGTAGCCTAGCGGGCGATGTGTAGCACTGCCCTCTACCGGCGAGAATGGATCGGCAAGCCCAGTCGCTGCACGTGCGGCGAGATACGTCATCTGGTGACGTCACTACTCGCGAAAAGCGATGTCTCCTGATATTTGTGGCCCCATGTGTCTTATATTAAGTTATTTATCTCAGTGTCATCTACGTCACTTCGGGGTTTTTTAATCGTTAGTCAGAATCACCGCCGACCGAAGTGGCCGCTGCAGTCTGGAACCGCAAGACCGCTACGGTCGCAGGTTCGAATCCTGCCTCGGGCATGGATGTTTGTGATGTCCTTAGGTTAGTTAGGTTTACCTAGTTCTAAGTTCTAGGGGACTAATGACCTCAGCAGTTGAGTCCCATAGTGCTCAGAGCCATGTTCCATGTTCAGAATCACCCTGTATACATCCATTTCCAGTCGCACGCACACACACACACACACACACACACACACACACACACACACACACACACATAAATAAGCGTATATCAATTCTGTGCAATGATATACATCATCTACAAAACTGCTTACCGACTGGCCTCATAGGGTTATTTCTTTTACCTTTGTTCCACCTTTATAATTTCATCTCATTTGCCTTCTTGTGCACGTACAGTTATTTATGATATCTAAGAAAACATTGTCTACCTGCACTTAATGTCCAATGTTTCTCCTCAATTGAACAATGCACTGTGCAGTTGTGATCAGCTTTCTCTTAATATGTTTACAAACGCTGTGTTCTACACTAGAAACGTGTGATTTTTTTCGTTATTGTTATTTCATCCTCTAGCCCCATATGGAGGATGGGGTGGGGGGGTTGGGAGAGGAGGGGTTAATGGTAGGAGCTGACAGCAGTACATGGTACAACATTCTGCTCTTCAGCCAAGAGCTCTCCAAAATATAAGAAGGATGTAAATAAAATATTACTAAAGGTGAGAAGTTTCCAAATTGTTTTGGAAAAGAATAAGAAAGAAAAAATTTCTTGAATATTATAGAAAAAACCTCATTTAAAATTAAACTCAAAAAGAGTTTGGTGTATAGGTAGGACAGTGGTGTCAAGAAGAAAGGGATGGAGAGAAATGAAGAGGCAAAGGAGAAGGAAGCCCTGATGTGGAGTCGGATAAGTGGAGAAGAGTTATAGTTGGTGCGACAGCTAAGTGTTGGTATGGATCTCATTGTCTGAGGGAAGGAGTCGATTGAAATTGTATTTTGATGGGATATGGTGTGTATAGGTATAGTGATGGAGGCTAGTTTGTGAAGATTGTAGGATATGTGGACATGTTTGATGTAGGTGATGAGGGGTGGGAATTTAATGAGGAAGGTAAAATGATGTAGAAAGCGATTCGGACTACATGACGTTAAAGAATATGGAAGGACTTATAGAACATTAGTGGGGCATATTCCCATGAACATTAGCAGGTGTGGATGATAGTGGAAGCGTCCAGTCCCTTAATTCAGCCAGCAGTAGATTTAGTAGCATTTTTGTCCATTGTCGTCTTCCTGTTGGATGATTAGGAGGTAAGGTTTCCATGTTAGTTACTGGTATTGGTTAGTCCAAGGCATTTTTATGCATTTGTTAACAGGTAGGTGGGTGGTTAATGGTAAGGTAGAAGTCATGGAGACGAAAACTGTGGGTGATTCGTCCTATAATTATTGCCTGGGATTTGGATGGGTTTACTTTAAGGAATCATTAGTTGCACCAAGAGGCAGATCTGATGTGGATTTGGAGAGATGTGTGGGATTTCTGGAGCATGGGGCAGAAGGCGATGAAAGTATTCTGAGGGAGATGGAAGGCGGAGGTGGTCTGATGTTTGGCAGTGCAAGGTAGATAAAGCGGAAGGAGAGAAGATGGAGCCTTGGGACATATGTGCAGTTGGCGGATTATTTCAAAAAGAAACCACAAAGACAAAAATAAGATATTTGCGATTGTTGAGCTGGTGGGATAGGTAATGAGTTAGGTACGGAAGCTGGTCACTGTTGAAGGTTGGGATGGAAGACAGGTTGAAAAGAAGGAGGTGTTGTTGGTTCAAGTATTGGTGGATGGGTGGGGAAAAGATGGATTCGCAGACCCTGCTGAACACTGAGTTGAGGCTGATGGGGCAACAAGAGGTACCAGTAGGGGGTTTGTGCAGCTTGCAATCTGAATGTGGAATGACTCATTTCACGTCATTATGATTTACTATGTAAAATGATCTATGGAACATGAAACACACAAACTAACTAATTTATAGATTTTACACTGTTCAGAGTTGTAGTGTGTACACGCTACAATTATACTTTTTAATTAGCTCTTTATAAAGAGCTCCAAAGGGGGCGTTCTTTTAATGTCGATAGGTAATGCGATGATGATTGGGAAAGTTTTTTTGTACTCATTATATACTGTGTGCTGTGACTAGTTGAATTCAAGTCTATTCGTGTTGTGTTGCCTAAGTACTGGTAGCTGGGAGCCAGGAATGAATAAGTGGTGCTTCTGCGTCCGTGGATTGTAGGGAACAGGGAATAATCGAGATGGGGTCACCGGGAATGGGGAACATAACAGAGAGATTGGTGCATAGTGTTCAGCTTTTCTCAGGTTGTCAGGTAATCGACAGTTGTTAGAGAAAAGAAAGTAGCAATAAATGGAATTACGATCAGTGGGTTGATGAAATGCTTTCCAGTACCTGGAAGAGTTATTGGTGAATGGAACATTGCGTATGGAGCATGTATGGCGCCAGTCCCAGCGCTTTTTGCATTTAATACATTCCTGATGTGTCCTGTATTCGCCAGTGACCACTCACAAGTGCGTAATAAGGAGTGCTAAAAGCGACAGGATGCTTGCAGGAGGAGGTGGGGGGGGGGGGGGGGAGGGCGGGTTGTGGTGGTTATGACATGTGGGTTTAGTAGGAATGTAGGTGGATAGAGCGTGTGACAAGTTCTGCTGAACGTATCACGTGGCATGGTGGATATCGTCAGGTTGCTGGAAGGTCATGGGGTTGCTTACAATTTGGGTTTCTGTGAATTCCCAGGAGACATTACAGTTGCCATGTGAATAGTCTCGGATAACTCTTAGATGAAGATTGAAGTGATGTGTATGGGGATGAGGTTGTGTGTCGGAGATTGTAGGGAGAACAGGTAGATGGGCATTTTCAGTTGGGTCAAGGTCTTCTGTAGTGAGGTGACCAAGGATATTGGGAGATGCGAGGATAACATTGGGGGTGGTATCGCTATCACTATGTGTGTGATGTAGGATAGGAACAATGTCACCTTGTAGGGAGTAGTTACACTGACGCCACCGCTGGAGTTCTGCAGTGGATGCACTATGGATATAGTCAGCAGCAGTAATATAGGTGGAAAAGGTATGGTTGATGTGGGTGACGAAGTCTTAGGGGTTGAGGTGAGCAGGTCAGATGTAGATGGTGACTCAGATAGACATGTGTATAATTCTATTTATTCTTCAATATTTCTACCAAGGTATTAGGTTTGAGATGTGACATTGTATTGTCTCTTACTAAAATTGTATCGAATATGTATACTATACAGGATCTCATTCTGTTTGATAATACGTAATGATATTTGCATAAACAGTTTTCTGTGTTGTTATTTACGTGTGACACCATTTTGTAAGCATTAATAAGACATGTCCTCCCATTTTCCTTTTAACTGTTGGTATAAGATACAAGACGTACTTTGATATTTTGTGTTGATAGTACTGTAAGATCCTCTTTACTTTCACTCGCTCGCTAATAGTTACTATTTTCGCGCATACACTTGCACACATGTATCAGTACCATAATCAGCTGTGAGAAGGTGTGTTCTGTAGCTGTACATCACGAGGTTTCTCTTGCGTATCTGCTGGTTAGATGTGACATTCTGCTTGTGTGTTAATGCTCTAGTCGTTGCAACCACTATCGTTCTGTGCACTTCTTATTTTAGTTTATGCAGTTCAGACGGTGTTATGGAAAATTATGCATGGCGTGCGAGCGAGTTTTGTATAACGAGATGAGGACCGTGTATACATGAACGTCTTAGATAATTCCTATGTTTGCCTAAATACTACATCCAGCATAGTTGTATGGTATTAAAGTTGTAATTTCCTCATTGTAATATGTTTCTAGACAGCGAACACTTGAAAATGGGCCAAGCTCTAGCCGTGCTAAACGCAGTGGAACAATGATGTCTTTCCCCAAATTTGAGCAGAATGTTTTAATTATTTTGTCGAACATTTTTTTATTGTACACAGCGCATTCGCCCCCTGTATGTACTGCCAGGCCATTGTGGCCGGACGGTTGTAGGTACTTCAGTCCGGAATCGCGCTGCTGTTACGGTCGCAGGTTCGAATCCTGCCTCGGGCGTGGCTGTGTGTGATGTCCTTAGGTTAGTTAGGTTTAAGTAGTTCTAAGTGTAGGGGACTGATGACCTCAGATGTTAAGTCCCATAGTGCTTAGAGCCATTTGAACCATTTTTCTGTATGTACTATTTGACTGGCAAGTCCAGTCGTTCTAATTTCTTTTTAGACGAATAGGCTTTGTTTCAAGGGCCATTGTCAACTGAAGACCCTTGTGAATACTTGAGAACGGCGGAAGAACCGAAACCAGTAGACTAAAAACAAATGTTTACGGCCCATGTTTTAAGTATGGTATTAACGACTGACAGTTTTAATAATCAGAGCATTTACCTTCTGTTACCCCTTAGAATGTTGCCAGTGAAAGTACCGACGCATAGTGCTGAACATCATTGCTTTTGTCCTGTCTCGTGTACTCACGCGACTTCTTGATAAAAGTATTTACCATTATGCGTTGAGGTTCTGGAACATGACGAGGAATTTTCCCGGGCAGTGAGTGCACAAGAAATCTCTCCAGACCGCATTCCGCGCCTTGGCACCTCCCTGCCAGCGAGAAATGGGCAGGTCGACCGCGGAATGTGGGTGGGAAATGTGTGCCACTTAAAGGCTGCAGCCGGCGCTGCCCCTGGAATGCCCCCCTTTCCTTACCGGCGCTCCGCCATCGGAGCTTTTACGGAGGCCTTGGAAAGACTCCCGCGTCGGTGGTGGCTACATCCTCAGACTGCTGCTGTATAGTCTCCATTACCCTGTCTGCCATATTCCTAAGAATCAGGAGTGCATGCCGCGCTGAAACCAGAAACGTTTTAGCCGTGCGTTCTCCCAGTGCTAGTGCGATACGGACAGCATTTTGTCGAAATCTGGGGGCTACACAACTCTCCACGAAAGCCCAACACGCCAGCTGAACAAAAGAGGAACGTTATTGTAATCTGAGCTTTACGCGCCAAAGAAGAGACACACGTCCTTTAAGCATACACTCAGGCACCCAGCACGTACGACGCATTTTATATATTACTTACTGGTGTCCTTTCTCAAGCGCATTCCTTCCGCATTATTTAGCGGAATTTGTGGTAATTTTATCACCGAAAATACATAACACTGAGGGGAATTACGATGATCCCGAAAAATCTCGAATCTCGACGGTTTTTGCCTGTTATCAACAACGATACCGGCAATATATCGCTCCAGGAATTTCAAGAATTTCGAGAATATTTTAAATTAGAGTTTGAAGTCGGATAACTAATGACAAAATAGTATTTTTCCGTGTGATAAACTTATAGACTAACAATTTTCTGATTGTTTGCTTTACTTGTACTGCGAATTTCTTGTTCTTCCGAAACTTCATGATTCTTCGTCAAGGAGAAGCACGCCATAGGCTTTAATAGGTGAATTTGCGAGAATCAAAATACGTGACATAAATGGCTGTATCTTTTGATGGCACTGACTTAGAAGTTTTACTCTTATTACATTTCCAAGGTGAGGTATCCCTTCATATGCGACATAAATATCAACTTGAAATGTCTACCCGTTCCAGCAAAAAAAGAGGGGTTAACAGATGGACGGACAGACAGTCAGATAAAAAACAAGTGGAATTACTTTATCAACTTTTCTTCGTTAGTACAGTGAAATCCTTCTTCTTGCCAGTTTCATGATTCTAGACGAACAGGAACTATCCTATAGACTTTGTTTATCGGTATCAAAATATATGACATAAGTGGCTGTATCTTTCAGTTTAATTGAGTTACAAGCTTATATTTATTGTATGCCCAACAGAACATAGACCTTAGTATTGACACAAATTTCTGCTTGATCCATCTTCTCGTGCCTGAAAAAAAGGAGTCTTAACAGACGGACAGTCAGTCTGATAACAAATGACATAATTTTTTTCGTGTGATATAATTACAAATAAGTAATTTTCGCATAATTTATTTGGTTGCATTGTAAAACCTTGATTCTTGGAAATTTCATGATTGTAGGTCAACGATAAGTATCTTGTACAATTTAATGAGTGAGTTTGCAGGTGTTAAAATATGTGACGTAAATGGCCATATCTTTTGACTGCATTAATTTAAAAGCTCACTTTTTTAAATCGCAAAGGTACGATAGATCTTAGTAAGAGGCAGACATTTGAACTTGATATGTCTTATCGTTCCTGCGAAAAAGAGGTATCAATAGACTGACGAACAGAAAGACTGTCTGATGACAAATGACCAAAATTTTTTTCATGTGACACAATTAAAAATGAACAATTTTCGGACTCTTTCCTTTGGTTTCAGTGTGAAACCTTGCTCCTTAGCACATTTAATGACTAAAAGTCAACGGAAAATACACTGTAGGTTTTGATAAGTGAGTTTTCGAATATCAAAATATGTGACACAGACGGCTGCATCTTTTTATTGCATTAACTTAGAAGCTTAACTGTTTCTACATGCCCAAGGCACCTTAGACCTTAATACAAAAAAAAAAAATCAAATTGATGCGTCTACTCATTCCTGAGAAAGAGGGCTTTGAAAAATCGGACTGACGTACAGAACGACAGACGGACAACGAAGTGATCCTAGAAGGGTTCCGTTTTTACCTACTGAGACACGGAACCCTAAAAACAAACTCATTAATTATTGAAATAATTCTGCAGCGATTATGGTGAAGTAGTGCGTGTCGAGATAAGACACACCGGCCCCTTTGGCGGCTTAGTTCCATTTCAGATTTAGTTGTGTCATCGTTTATAACTTATTTATTGAATTGACAACATACGTCTGTGGGAGTGGTGGTCTAGCGGTCTAGTGACCTCGGAGATCCCGTGTTCGATCCTGGATAAAGGCAGAAATTTTCCCTTGTCTTACTCCCTCCAGAACGATTGCAGCCCCTCTCAATCTGCCATCGAATGAGTACCAGGAGTCTCTCCCGATTGCAAAAGGCTTCCGGAAATATGGGTCCGATAACCTCCCACTCCTAGTGCCACAGAGACGAGAGGCTGTACAATACCTGCAGACAGGCCTAAAGCCCTGTCATGGGCTTTCACGGTAAACTTTACTTTTAGTTTATCTTTTATTTACACCCGGCATGTTGGGAACTGACTATTCGTATTCACTCTCAATTCCAGTTGATAGGCTATACTCATTAATATTGTATTCTAAACAATAAGAGATTTGGATCTGCATCTACATCTATACTCTGTGAACCACTCTTAAGTGCATGACAGAAATCACTTACCGACGAGAGCAATAGCTAGTGGGTTGTAGCGTATTCCTACAGTTTTCGCTTAGAGCTGGTCATTGAAACTTTATAATTTCTCGGCCAACTTCAAGCGTTTGCAAGGTTTTACGGTATCTCTGTGGCCTCTACCGTCACTATTCGTGCTGTACTTCTTTGTCTACACTTTTGTCCCTTGTTACTTCTATCTGATACAGCCTCCACACACATGAGCTACAGTCTAATATCTGCCGCACAAGTGTTTTGTAAGCAATCTCCTTCCTAGACATTTAATTCTCCTAGAACCCTACTAATGGATCAGTTTCCTTTACCTGCGAGTGGGCGCAATACTTTGAAGATTGGTTTTAGATTTGACTAACCTCGCCCTAGAATTCCTAACTTTGACTCCCAGGTTTTCGGTTAAATATGTCTTTGGGAGGACTAAGTCTCTGGAGTTCAGTATGACGTTTTTACTACCTCTTTCTAGGTCAACGTTGTTAGCAGACAGAAGTGTGAAAGGATCATGGACGCAATGGGCGGACCCTCTACTTCCACACACAGCAACGACGCTTTCTGTACCTTACCGCGAAGCTAAGCTGGCTTGGAGCTGAGGGGCTGTTAAGATCTATAATTTGCCTTTCCAGTTTCATCATGGTGTCGTGTATCAGGCCTTTTGTTCTTATGGTAATGTCTAGAGTATTACAAACGATAAGTGGGTCGGTAGTATGCACTTCAAAGTAGATAACGGTGTTAGCACTTTGAGAACTGATTTACAGAAACATATTCTGTCGTTGTGTTTGTTAAAGTATTTTGGACGTGTGTAGATGTAACTCCATCTGGTGCGCAGAAGCGTTTGACAGCAACTGGTAGATGAAATATAATAATACTGTACCAACAGCCGTTATTTTGATACTGTTTTATTAGGCAAGCAGTTTCAACGTTCCAATCGCTTTATCTTCAGGGTTGTCGCATGAATGACTCCAAGTACCACTCGTGCGTGCATAAGACAAGGCGCCAACATTCGTAACAGGTTACGTAGGTATCCGAAATTCAAGAGAATGTGTGCATCATAAACACGTGTTTGACATTTTTGTCACGTGTGTGAAGAGCGCACATGCCTATGAAGTTAGGATATCTACAGAGCCAGATACGAATATTGGTGCTTTGTACTGTATATGTGCGTGTGGTACTTGGCGTTATTCATGTAACAGGCGTGAAGATGACGCGACTGATAAGCCGAAACTGGTTACCTAGTAAAATAGTATCGCTGTTGCTGGAGTATTATTAGATAAGAACTGTTTCTAACTCTACAGAACACACACGGGCTGAATGCTCTCGTCGCAACCCAGCACATTTGGCCTCGCAGTCTATCGTAGAACGAAACAGTACAGCTGCTCCGTTCACTCTGACGAAATACAAGGGACTAGCGTTCCCGATCTAACTCGTACCGATGAGCATAACACGGTAAGTCTCATAACCCGAGTTCTCAGAAACGTCACTTCGCGGAAGAGGGGTCAAAATAAGCAAACGCGTGCCTCGGATTACCGTAGGTACACGACTGTTTCTGAGAAAACGACAGTAAAAGTTTTCGAGGTACTTTATATGCCTTTTAGGGGATAACCATTTCGACGGAAGCGGTGGCACAGTGGCTAGCGTCGCGGCTTTAAAATTTTCCTCCCCGTTTTCGACACTGATTCTACTTTTCATTTTTCATGTATTTGCCCCACGTTCGTAGATGATTACAACTACATCAATGATTTTCAGTGTATATTGAAATAATTGTATCTTATTCGCTTGCTGATTATATATCTGCTGAATGAATTTAAAAAAAAAAAACTAAAAACATTAAATGAGTAGGAAAACTATTTGAAATTGTTTTCGTTGAAATTCTTGTAGTGTGTCTTGATTCACAGTCAATTACAGTCAGATTTTAGAAAAATGATCAGTTATGCGTGGTTTGTTGCGAAATTATCGCCAACGCGTGAAATGTGAACGACGTTTGTTTCTCGAGTGATAATCATACGAGGAAACGCCGAAGTAACGAACCTGCTTTCGCACGATGCTCGTACTCTTCCGAAATTCGATGTTTAGAATCTTTCTACTAATGGTATCATCCAAGCAAAGGGCCAAATATTACTGAAGAATGAATATGAGAATAAGAGATAAGAATTAAGAATTTATATAAGAATGAAATGTAAGAATACGAGAATTTAAAAGACTGTAACCTGTGGAATTACCGTACACACATATATTTTGTTACAAATGTATTAGAGTTGTTGTAAAGCCTAGTTGCAATTTTAAGATTAATATAATGCCCTTGTATCCCATAACTTGGTAAGAAACATTTATGTAGCAACCTAGGACTTGGGTAGTATGAAAAAGCCGTACTCGGGTTTCGAATACGGGATGCAAAATTTGAAGGCTGTGACGCTATTCACTATGCCAGCAGTGGGGCTTACTTGGCCCCACACTAAAACGTATCGAAATTGTGTTGAAAACTTAACGGTCGTTTCCTCAGAAGAGGTGCAGTAACTACGGATAAGCCGATACACGCGTTCGCTTATTTTGGCTCCTCTTCCACTCAGCGAAGTTTCTAGGAAGTAGGGCTTTGGTACTTGCCGTGTGCTCCTCGTGAGATTTCGCCGAAAGGTCATACCTGTGAACTAACTCCTTTTCGGAGGCAATAATTTGAATGTAGGTCGAACAGATGAGGAATCTAAAATCTCTAGTAGCGTTAACAGCAAGGACGCATGTGTTTCTTCGGTCCCCGACACAATGCAATTACTGACATCCGAAACTTTTTCGAGCTTTTTACGTATGTGAAAAAAACTGGTTAAAAACCATGATGGACAGAAGACAACTGTCGGGGATCGAGGTAGCACGTCAGACGAATTTTCAAAAGATTCGGAAGCAGATTGCAAGACATACTTATCAAGAAGCAGCTCTGTTTCCCAATTTTGGTAAGGTTACCAGTCAAATGAAATAGTTTGACGAAGATAAACCACCATCGCGCAACAATAGAAAGAACCGTATCGCAGGCCTGTGGCTGTGACAGAAAAATTACAGGTGTTTATAAGAACCACTCTCAAGTACATTCGAGCCCAAGACGCATGTGTTTTAAAAAATTGTGGCCGATGACATAGATGAGGAAATGCATATTGATGAGACTCAGATTCAGGACTCCAGTAGGGATGCCTGGTAGAAAGAGCAAGATGAGAAGAGCCGGCCGGAGTGGCCGTGCGGGTCTAGGCGCTACAGTCTGGAGCCGAGCGACCGCTACGGTCGCTGGTTCGAATCCTGCCTCGGGCATAGATGTGTATGATGTCCTTAGGTTAGTTAGGTTTAATTAGTTCTATGTTCTAGGCGACTGATGACCTCAGAAGTTAAGTCGCATAGTGCTCAGAGCCATTTGAACCAAGATGAGAATATGTTGGACCACAGCAATAAAAAAAAGAAAGGTTCAAATGGCTCTAAGCACTATGGGACTTAACATCTGAGGTCACCAGTCCCCTAGACTTAGAACTACTTAAACCTAATAAACCTAAAGACATCACACACATCCATGCCTGTGGCAGGATTCGAGCCTGCGACCGTAGCAGCAGCGCGGTTCCGGGCTGAAGCGCCTAGAACCGCTCGGTCACATCGGACGGCCTACAGCAATCACTCACAATGATACCAACCATTACCGACAGTCTGCAAACGTTCAATATATGTATGCTCAACAGAAACCGGATGCTAACTAAAGTCAAGTTTAGAGTACTTAGGGATTTCTTGTATGGAACTTGTAGACGAGGCACTTCTACAACAGGTTTTTAGATAGCTGGGTATAAACACATAATTAATCTCTGTAAATAGTGTATAACTGGAACTGTAATTTTAATTTCTGATCGTTTTCACATCACAATTTTCGAAGTCTTTTAAATGGTAAAGACATCAGTGTTAATATAACGGCGTTCAGGCTTTTAGTCTCAATGCGCGGTCCGGAAGACAAAACCGTCACCTTCGTGCAACCTATTCTGCACGAATATTCTAGAAATATTTGCCAACTGCACTGACGACTTAATTGACGGCGGCGATTTCAACTGTGTCATTCGAAATAAGGACCAAACTGCAAATCTGAGCAAGTGTATTGAACTAGAACATCTCGTACATGGATTGCGTGTAACCGACACCTGGGAGCAATTAGGCGGCGATACTGTGGAATAAACATTATTCTCTACTGAATCGACAAGCAGACTAGACAGGACGTATGTTCTGCCAGAGCGAAATTGAAAAATTACAAACTATGACATTGCGCCTATTAGTATTTCCAATCACATTAATTCGCACTGTGCCTATCAATATTACATTAATTCGCACCGTCAAACTACATACAGTGGCGAAGAACTTTGGAAGCTCAATGTATAAGGGAAACGCGAAAACGAGGCACAAAACGTGGAAAGAAGTAAGTAAACTTTTTATTATTTTATAAATAATCCCCGTAACATTAATACATTTACTGCACTGTGAGACAAGATAATCAGTTCATAGAAAAATGTGTGTGGTTGGCTACGAAACCATACTGCAGCCAGGCGAGAACCTCCTCGTCGCCGGCCACTGTGGCCGAGCGGTTCTAGGCGCTTCAGTCTGGAACCGCGCGACCGCTACGGTTGCAGTTTCGAATCCTGCCTCGGGCATGGTTGTGTGTGATGTCCTTAGGTTAGTTAGGTTTAAGTAGTTCTAAGTTCTAGGGGACTGATGACCTCAGATGTGCTCAGAGCCATTTGAACCATTTTTGAACTTCTTCGTCAGAAGCAAATCGACGGCCACGAGTATCTTTTTTCCGGCTCCAAGAGTGTAGAAATCGCATGGGGAGAGATCGGGTACGTCTGGAGGACGTGTAAGCGCTTCCAAGCGAAACTTGTCGAGGGTAATCGAAACTTGTGGGCCCGTCCTCGTGTTGCTAAGGTTGTTTCGAATAAGCTGTAAAAGCGTCATTGAGAAGCCCTTGGACATCCTGCACACAATCCAGATCTCTCCCCATGCAATTTCCATACTTTTGTAGTGCCGAAGAATGATATTTGTGGCCATCGATTTGCTTCGGACGAAGAGATGCACGCCTGACTGCAGTCATGGTTCAGTAGCGAACTCCAGGCATATCTCCACAATGAAATTGACCATCGTGTCTCACAGTGATACATATATTATCTGTTGTGAAGTAACAAACAGTTTTCTTAGTTTTTCTCCATCTGTCTCGTTTTCATTTGACTGCCCCTTACACATCTTCTCTACGATCGATAACTTGATAAGGCGATACAACAGAAACAGCAGCAGATCCTTCAACTCAAAGGTACATATACCATCATTCGGGAATGGTGCCTCTACTACTCAAAACCACAACTGCGATTCACTATTATCAGCTATTAAAAAAAATATTTCTGACAAAAACAGTCCGTGAAATTATGTTATGTGTCTCTTCAAGAACTATATAAGTGGAAACATAATTAACCCTACTGAAGAAAAATGATTGTTATTACTTCTGTGGAAAAATGTGTCAGAGTGGCATGGTTTACAAAAAATCTTGCTTTTCTGGCAAAGTGATGCATTAATAAATTACTGCAGTGAACAAACTGACGAATGGTTCACTAAACATTTCCAGCAAGTAGGGATTCCAATATGTATTACTTTTACGAAAAATGATATAATGGAACTGTACAAAAATGCATGAATTGTATAAAGAAATGTCAGGCATAAGCTTCAAATACACAAATATTTTTATTTAATAAATTTATTAAACACTTAACACACATTTTGCTGGAACATTCTAGGCACACAAATCTATTACACTT
Organism: Schistocerca americana; assembly: GCF_021461395.2. Classification (NCBI taxonomy): domain Eukaryota; kingdom Metazoa; phylum Arthropoda; class Insecta; order Orthoptera; family Acrididae; genus Schistocerca; species Schistocerca americana. The sequence continues at coordinate 823,327,158 of NC_060119.1, forward strand.
GACACACTCATATGCAGTGTTTCTGTTGTTGGTAAGGACAAGATTGCATTTCCTCTTTCTTCCAAGTTTGACGCTCTAGAGCATCTCTTGTTCTTTTTCCTTACGTCTTTTCCAAGGAAATTTTCAGTTATTATCATATCTCTTCTCAAATGGGAGATACGTAGTCTACCTTCACGATGGGGTCTCATTACATTTACAGACAGTTCGTCGGAAAATCTGAACACGGGGGCTCTTTTACTGTTTCTATAGCAAAAGCAGAGAATGCAGTTGTTCACTGTGCTGATGTTTATTAATGTAAGAAACACTGCTAGAAGCGACCGTTTACATTTTCTATTACATGCGTAGTTTATACATTTTTGGTCCCGTGTCTCTGCTCCATCCTCTGCAGTAGAGGATTCGGCTAGGCGGGGGGAGGGGGGGGGGGGGTGGCTAAGAGACTCAAGCCCTCGTCTCACCCAAAAGTATCTGGGTCCATCCGTGACGAATCAGTATTTACATTTGATATTATCGTGCTATCTTAGTGCTATACTCTCTACAGTACAATTTTCATCATTTATCCTTACTTACTCCTTTTTAGGTAGATGAAGGATGTTTCAGAATTTTAAATTTTTATAAGGAAGTGTTTACGTGACAAGTTTTTCATCCAAAAGCTACTCATTCGAGATGCAGTCACAGCAATACCCCGCTACCGCCGTCATCCTTGTGCTCGCGCGTGGTGTGTGCGGTCTGCGAGTGCGTGCCGCGCTGCTGTATACATAACTACTGATGTTTGGCTTTACGTAATTTAACGCAACACAATGAGCTATTCAAGTTTTCTTCAACTGTTATCACGACGATTTTTTTTTTGTTTTGGTCAAATTTTGAAAACACGGCATCTAATGTAAACAACGAGGTGTCTCTCTCTTTCTCTCTCTTTCTTACATGAAAAGCAGCAAATAATAGGACGAATCGAGGTAAAATAAACCAAAATTACTGAAAATGATGTCAGTGACTTACTATTCACGACTGTGAGTTCCTCAGGTGCTTCCATCTGATTATTTTATATGTACTTAAATGAAATTCATATAAACACGATCAGTCGAGTCTGCTAATTTTTATTCAATTTAGTTCGTTGATCTTTTGTCAGTGTGGTGTGGATGGTCGAGGACACTGGACTCTGTCATACTGTAATCATAGAAGACTACATGTTTCCGGTTTGTAAAGAGCACAGTTTTACATTTACGAATTTTAAGCAAACTGCCTCTCTTCGCATCAATTTGAAATCTTGTAAAAATCTGACAGAATATTTGTGCAGCATTTTCAGGCAGTACTGCATCATCTTACAACTGCACCATCTACAAAACGTCATAGATCACTATTAATATTCCCTATAAGATCCTTAGCATAAAACTTGAACAGCAAGGGTCCCAAAACAATTCCCTGGGGCTCATCTGATATTAATTCTACATATGTCGTTCTACATACACGAGAACATTCTGGTTTTTCACTACAAGGAAATCCACGAGAAATATTAACCATAGCAATAATGAGTGTACAAAAAGAGCCCTGGCAACATCATGACACGTAACAGAGTGATAAGACTACAAATTTATACGGTACCCGAAAAGAAGCAGTAGACCGTTTGAAGCACGTCATCGAGTAGTGATGTCCCTCTGCCATAACCTCAGTGTCGGAAAGTATATGTTTTTATATCGAAAATATTGATATTTCTCTACAAAAAGTCGATATTTATACGTAAATGCTGAAGACACAGAGGGAACGTTATTGTTTTAATGTTTTTTTGCTAGTATGCTTTTCCATTGGATTTTGTATGTAAGTATTCTTCAAGCATCCCTGTCAAATGAACTTTACGTCATGAAGATGCAATAAGAATTTTTACTAACGCTTTACTGTGACAAAAAATTGGATATGGTTTTAAATTCCTTACAGATCCATAAATACTATCGATAGTCTGAGACCTCTAAAAAATGAGGAGAATTATGGAAGAAAATGCTTTGAAAATTTTACTGAATAGAAGACAGCTTTGGTACTCAGCATCCATTTGATACAACGATTTGTCACCCGCAGTCAGTAACATTCTTGATTTTGAAAGTGAGTCTCGACCCAGGCAAACATTTACAGAGCAAGTTAGGGGGAAATAAGTGAAAAATGTATCACTTTTATAGCGTTTCACAAGAGAACTGTGGTGAGAAAATATGTCACATTATAGAATTTTGATCAGTGAAATGTTTCCTCTAGTTAGTAAATGCATATCACAATGTTGGAAAAACTCTGTCTTCGGCTACATTTTAAGGAAACACACGAGTGATGCAGATCTGTGAGGTCATTTCTTGATGTGAGCTATTAAGAACGAATAAAGTCTATATGGTTTAATTGTAAGTATTGTGCCATCAAAATATGCTAAAGAGTCGCTATAAGTATTCAAATAAAAAGAAAAAAATCTTAATCATGATTCTTAGTTGATATTGGATCACAGAAAAACGTATGTCCGGAAATGATGAAACACGAATGTAAGAACTGTACCAAGCACTAGAATATATACACACAGATTTAGCAACATATTCTACAGTAACACACATTTTTTACTAGAGGTGGATGCTCGTAAAGATTTCAGTCACAGAAAATAATGAAATAAATGTGATCTGTTTAAAAGTAAACTTGGTCATTAACTTGAAAGCTGCACTCCTGAAGAAATTTGAGAGGAAATTTACAAACAAAAAGCGGACATGTTTATCTTACCTGTTTACGTTTTTAGACCCATCATTCAAAATTACAGGTTTCTTGTATCCAAATTTGTGATTGGGAACATTTAAGAAGATTCAAAAACACTTTCCAGTTCTGTTAGTAAAAAATTATACTTATTCAGATTTATACTGACATATCAAATCACTCAAACAGAACACAATCAGAGAAATGGGACCGCCATTCTCCTTTCAAAGTGAAACGAGGTTGCTAGCTATAAATAAGAGACGGGCAGGCAGTTTTCATCACTGTAAACCACCCGTTAAGGAGGAGGGGAGATGTTGGAGCGTTGGCACTGGTGTATTCGTCATACGACAGTGCCGTAAATTAAACTCCGTGTCTGTCGGCAGCATGGGTATGAGAACAACAACTTCGGTGCATTTCGCATTAAGTGTATTTGACGGCATCCGATTTCACTCTATCTTACCCGAGATCACGTACACGAAGTTCGTGTCGCTCTGGTACTCGAGCTTAACGTATAACATTTACATTCATTTAGCGTCGTCTACAGATTAATTACATATATTCTGCTTCATTTTTCAGCGATTTACAATGTAATATAATACAGATTTTTGTTTCGAGCAGATATAGCATATTTAAATCTTCGGTAATGAAAGCAAAGCTGCTACTCTAATCATTGATGACTTTAGTAGTACAGTAAGAAGAGTTCAAGCACAGTGTAATCGATGACGTCATCGATGGTGTCATGGGATTTCCTTGCTCCCACTCCATCCTCCATCTCTCCATCTGGAAAAGGCCAGTTGGCCTATGTATAAAACAGCAGAAAATTAAAATTTTCGCGCGACATTGAAAAAAATTGCCCAGTTGCGCAAATTTGACTGCTATGGAAACAGAGCTGTTGTCCAAGTCTGAACTAGCCGGAAATTGAAAATGGTGTATTGTCATGGTGGCTCACTTGCAGTACTGACCCCAGCTCGATGACATCACAAACCGGGACTTGGAATACATCATCGTGTTTGTGGGTGATACGATGAAGATAATATGTGAAAACCCAGCACAATGTCTATATTCAAAGTGTCCAAGTGTCACAAATCTGCATGGCAAGTATGATGCAATATGTATCTCCACAGAGAGACTCAGTCTATGGCCAACATGTGTTAAAGTGGCAGTTCAATGATGCTATTAAGTGTCTATTGGAACTTGCAGTGCATGACAATGGTGATGAGCTAAGTGTGTGTCTAGGTTTGTGTATGTGTGTTATACCTATGTCTGCTAGCACTACTCCTATAAACAGGAATTCCATACAAGTGGTGTTTACAAGTGTATTAGTGCTCCACTTGGTTCACATGAATACATGGTAAATTTAAATCATATAAATAAAAACGGTTATGTGGGAAGTATTGCAGAGTGATGAATAGGGTTGATGTACAAAAAGGGAATAACAATTTATTTTAATCATGGTTATTTATTTTCCACACTTTGGAAAGTACAAAAACTATATTAACAATGTATAAAAGTTGTATGTAATAAATAGTAGTTTTTCAGGTTGCATTTTATTTTATTCCATCACACATACATCCCATGAGACTTTCCAAAAAACTGTTTTTACAATATAATATAATACAGATTTTTGTTTCGAGCAGATATAGCATATTTAAATCTTCGGTAATGAAAGCAAAGCAAAATTCAACATGTATTTCATGCAAAGCAATTGAAACACTATTAGACTTGAAAACTCCATTTGTTTGGGAATTCTTTTTACAGGAATAATTCTAGCACACGTACACACACACACACACACACACACACACACACACATATATATATATATGTATAAACACATTTGTTTCCTCGTCCTCATCATGCACTTCATATTCGAATAGATGATTGACAATAAATATCATTGACGAGCAGTATAACGTATGTTCGCCATAGACTGAGTCTCTCTCTTAGGATCCATGCTGCATCTTACTGGTCTCCTGACACATGGACACTTTAAATATACACATTGTGCTCGGTCTTGAGATGTTAATTTCAATGTATCAGCCCCAAACATGTTGACAATGGATGTGCTGCTGAATGTACTGATGTGTCGAGAAAATGGTTTGTACTCAGCTGTCATGTAAGCCTCCATGTGTTTCAGGTTGGTGCATAGTTGAGCCCACTACACATGACTGAATTGCCCCTTTGTACCCCACTGGACATTCTGTATTTCCCCTATAACTTCAGACTCAAGTGTGAGCTGGAACACCAATATCAACACACTTCGATCCATTGGAAATCATCCGTAAGAAGGTCTATAGCAGCTTTTTCTATGCAAATAACCTTATAAATCTTCATAAATGAGATGTGTGTGTTGTTGGAGACTTTAATGCCACTTCTGATGAACCTTAGAAGTGTCTGCAAATAACTCACTGTGGAGAATATCTTAGATCACAGCTAATCGATGCCTTTTACTACTCCACATGCATATGGAGAAATGGGGAACGAATATGTGCGTAACTTACAGAGTTCGAGTGTGGTGAACCTGTTTGACTTGTACCCTGCAATATAGATCGCTATGGAGCTACTCAAACTGTGTTGGACATAACTTAACTTCTCTTCGATTATATTGTTGAGGATGTGTTGAAACATAAAATTATAAAGGTTTCTGTTGCGCATTGTTAAATATTTCCATGTTGTATTGCTCCAGTATATTATTTGTAGGTATTAAGTCCACATACAACATATCGTGGAGAATATTTTATGTCACTGCTGATTGGACCCTTTTGATATTCCTCTTGCATATAAAGCAATGGGAAAACAAATTAGTGGCTGACAAGTAACTTTAAGAGTTCGAGTTTGGCCAACCTGTGTGCCTTGTACTCTGAAACATGGATTGCTTTCGAGAGAGACCCAACCTATGATGGACATATTACTATGTTGTCAAGTATGTGTTGAACACAGAGTTACTTACTTCTGGTCAGTGTTAAATAAAGGGTGCAGTGTGGTCCGGTGTCTGATACTGGTGGCTGTGTTTCGTGTTCAAATGTTGTGGATACGAAGGTAACGGACTACTAATCTCGAAAAACGTCACGATTTCGTCACAAAGAGTTACAGTCGCTGACGATCACTTTATAAGAATGATGCGATCATAGCGTAATTTCCGAACCATAATCGTACGTTGATCTCCTAAAGAAATTTCGTTACACATTTCTGCAAAACTATGAATGGCTGTGTCAGACCTAATCCATGTTATAGTAATTTTACCCCCTTAATGTTTGCGACCATAGTGTGGAACTTGCTAGCTGATTGTATGTTTATGGATTGTTGGATGACGTTGAATCACCATCAGCATTCTTGCAATGTGCGTGTTCTGCACTCCCATCTCATATGCATACGTCTGGTTCTCAAAAAAGGAGAATACGGCTTGCAGGCTGAAAAGCTGTACTGCCCGTCAGAAATGTTTGTGAAAGGTTCACCTTCCAAATGGCTCTGAGCACTATGGGACTTAACATCTAAGGTCATCAGTCCCCTAGAACTTAGAACTACTTAAACCTAACTAACCTAAGGACATCACACACATCCAAGCCCGAGGCAGGATTCGAACCTGCGACCGTAGCGGCCGCGTGGTTCCAGACTGTAGCGCCTTTAACCGCTTGGCCACCACGGCCGGCTCACCTTCCAAATGGTGATGGTTTCAGGTCTGTAGTACAAATGTGAATATGTCAACGTGGCAATTCAAGGATAATACTACCACAAGTCAGAAATACACCTGTTCTGCGATTTCAGAATTCTAATAGAAATTTAAAATGTACTCTGCGAAGTAATATCGAGTTGTTGCACACAACCAAAGACCTATATCTCTAGTTTACTGCTCAGTTTTGGAAAACGTCCTATACCTTCCGGGAGACAGAATAAGAACCATATGTATTCCATCCCTTTCAACTAATCAAGACCTTATACATAAAATGTATTCGCAACTACGAGTAAGGACTACCGTCAGCTATAGAAAGGAATGTCGACAATGAAAATTTGTGCCAGATCCGGACTCAAACCCGGATTTCCTGCTCATCACGAGAGGTCGCCTTACAATTGGCTATCCGTGCACGAGTCATGGACAGATCCAAACATCCATATGTCGTCAACCATGCATGTATGTCCAAAGGAACTTTGCGGCATAATCAGAATATCTCAGGCACTGCAATAACGTATATCAAGAGCTGGTCCAATACATATAGCATAGAATCACAATACTGTAGCCGGCCGGTGTGGCCGTGCGGTTCTAGGCGCTTCAGTCTGGAAGCGCGTGACCGCTACGGTCGCAGGTTCAACCCTGCCTCGGGCATGGCTGTGTGTTATGTCCTTAGGTTAGTTAGGTTTAAGTAGTTCTAAGTTCTAGGGGACTGATGACCACAGATTTTAAGTCCCATAGTGCTCAGAGCCATTTGAACAACACTGTATTCGGTGTGTAAAGAGTTGGAGAGGTGGACGAAGACGGCGTAATTCAGTGTTGTCTGTACAAAATTCGTTTTAAAACTATAGGACTTCCCCTGGAGAGGGAGTTAACACTTATTTGGGTGGGTACTTCATTGATGTGTCATTGTATAACATAGAATCGACGCTGTAATGTATACTTATATGTTATTCAAGAGCCATTGCCATTTTTCAAGAACTGTCAGTAAAAGTCATATTTATGAGTTCTGTAGGAACGGTACCGCTTTACTCGTGATATTTCGATGTTTGGCTTAGAAATCCTGTGGAGATGTCTAATGTTACTACACTTTGCGCCAAACACATGAAACCGTCTAGTAAAGAAACTTTAGAGATCTCCGTACGTGAGGTGTGAATCGTTACGCTCCATGTCTCAATTATAAGCTCTGTAAAGCCCTAGCATTAATTTTTCGGAAAATTCACGTCCACCCACCTCTGAATAGGTTTGTAATCAGCGGAATCGAAGAGCTACTTTCGCGCATAGTCATACACACACACACACACACACACACACACACACAGAGAGAGAGAGAGGGAGAGAGAGAGAGAGAGAGAGTGAGAGAGAGAGGTTCTTGCTTGCTCGTCAAAGGACCTTGAAGGTTGTACATATGTGTCTGCCATATAACCCCTTCAAAAACATACCCTGCCGTCAAACACAAGTTCCACCTCCTGTCAGACGATTGTGGTCATGGAAAGGTTTCGCAGTTATGGTGGCACAGTTCAACGCCTTCCTGAAGCGCAGCTCTTGTTGGAAAATAATACCCAATGAAAGGATGGATTTTGTGTTTTTCGTGACAAAGTCGAAATGTGCATTTCTCTTCTTGAGCAATACAGAATAGAGATTGTAATGTATACGGATATGCTATTAAACAGCTATTTTCATTTTTCAAGAACTCACAGTAAATCCCATATGTTTTCTGATTTGTGTGGAGAAGATAGCGCTTTGCACGCGATATTTCAACGTCACAGTGTGTGCGGCCCAGCAGCGAGAGCTCTCCGCCAGGTAAGATGGAGTGCAGCCTGTGGTCCTGACGTGACGCTTTTGCGGCGTCTGTAGCTTTCACACGTCATTCCCGTTAGTGTCTGGCCACACTCCTGAGGTATAGTGTTGTTATTCCTTCCACGGGAAGTATGTGTGCCGCCAGGCGATGTTACATTTATCCGCTGTCAGTTGGCACTGTTTCTTATTGGGAAGGCAATTCAGTTTTTTCTTGAGATGTTTTCACAGAAAAAATCACACTTTTCTGTCATATGTGTCTGTCACATTTTGATGGGTGCCTTCCGACTTTTTGATAAATGTATGCATTTTCATTCTCAAATGTTGCTGATACTTTCCCAGTCACCAGACAGGCCTTGAACTGCATAAAAGTCACTTTTCTCTGACATCGTATCTCAAGGAGGCCATAATTTGGATTCAGACGTCACAGAACCCCCTCAGTATCTCAAATCTGGGCTAATATGCTGGGATTTTACACTATTATAAATAGCCTAAGAGGTCTGAGTTAGATTGTAATGTCATGTTAAGGCGGCATCAGTATCCAAGTCATCCAGCATAATAATGCGTCTCCTCAAGTCTGGGCCAGTATGCTGAAATTCTATACTGTAATAATTAGCCCGACAGGTCTAAGCTGGGTTGTGACGTTACAGAGGTGAACCAGTATGCCGCGGTCGCCATGGTCGATCGCCATCTTATATTCAAGGCCAGCCGTCCTGGATTCCTAATTAGACTTGTGCTGGTTGTATTCAAAGTCTCGGATTGTGGCGTCATAGAGGCTTGGGTCAGCAATGCAAGTCATCCCGCATGGCAGTGCACCATTTTGAATTTCCCACCAATTCATACTTTAGTCAACAACCCTACTTCCATAGGAAACACCCTAGTGCGGTTGGGCTGTTGTTTGAATTTATCTCCAATATTTTGAATTTACCGCCAAAATTTGATTTTCCTTTCATTTGATATATAGTGCAATTAGCCTTCTACAGACGGGGCAGGTTGTGGGAGTGAGGATATCCCACGATGTCAAACGTGACATATATGTGCTCGAATTCTTCTTACTATACTACTGACTTACAGCTATGTATGGTGTCTGGCTGCATATGTTGTGGGTTTTCCGCGCATGTCTTCGTCTCAAATGTTCACGTTTCATCACGATTTATAATTCTCAGTTATGTTGTGTGTTATCTCGCCGGCTAGGTATTTCCTATCACTTCCGAAAGTAGTGCAGCGCCACCAGCTACATTTAGAGTGTGTCTGAAATGTGTTCATGCAAAGATTTCTTAACTTGACGGAGGACTGTTTAATACAGACTCTTTCGATCTTTCTCTCATTCTCTCTCTGTTCCTCTCTCCCCCCCCCCCCTCTCTCTCTCTCTCTCTCTAATTCTCTCTCTGTCTCTCTCCATCTCTCTTACTCTCTCGGTGAACATTGACGTCAATAGACACAAGTAGTTTCAGTAAAACAGGGAAACAAAAAAAGGAGTGATGAAAAATGACTATTTGATCGACACGCTAATACCGTTCCCATTGCAATGTTTCTTGCGATGCAGGACCTCTGTATCCGACTGGGAACATTATACGCTCCCATGGTCGCTTCTCCATTCTTCTGCAATCTTTAGCACACGTAAAAAGGTTCTTCAGCTATCAGCAAAGCACTGAATACCTTCACAATCAACACAACAATACCTCTCACGTTTCACATGTGAAAAAACAACTTTTATTTTTGAGATAAACAGAGGCTTTCATAACTTAGCACTTGACTGCATACCATCAATTTCCAATTATCCTTTTTATTCGTGTTGCTCGTGACATTCACAAACATTACCATATGAGTGGAACGACGCGGAAATGGCGGATCCAGTACATTTCGACGCCTAATAGAGAGTACTGTGCGTCGGAGAAAGAATTGCCTTTAGTCTTTCACGAGATATTCTCACATTTTATGCGCCCCAAAGTGTCACGTATATCCGGTAGATCGTCAGTAGTCGTTACTCTGCGGAAGGGTAGGAATAAACTGCCATCAAGGATGTAAATATCTTTGAACGATTCTGAACTGCATTAAGTCATTTTCAAATGACATGTTGCATAATTTTCAAGTAAATACATTTCATCAACTTTCTATTCAAAGAGAAACATTACGTTTACTCTCTGAAAATCAGAGACATCATAAGATGCAACGAAAGAGACTGTGCTACACAAGCTTGTAATAAGCTATATGTTTAATTGATTTTTTGTAGAGTACCTAATGTTATTTTCTTTTTTTCTCGCTTTTCAAGACTGCATAATGTGTAACCGCTGCGGAAGCGGGAGTCAGAGGAGGATAGATGGTGTGATGGGGAACATTTCTAGCCAATGAATACGGAACTGTGGAATTAAAATCTTAGGACAACTTAAGTATCAACCCCTGACCTACTGATTTGTATTATTCACACGTATAAAATCTGTCGTCATGCAATCCCTCTTTGTAGACAAGGCGGGTAGCGCTGCAGAGGTACCCAAGATCACATGATGAAATCGGAATCGATTGTTTCACTAACAACCACTCTTTCCACGCTCCTTAGAATGAAGCAGAACACCGTTAATTGCTGACATTATGCTCAGCTTTATCTTGTAGTTGCGAATGTGAAACGTTGTAAAGTATTGGATCAATTGAACCACTTGCTTCTTTGTTCTTCTTCATGTTACTACGAAAGTCACTGGAAAAATACGAAAATTATAAGTAATGTAAAGACCAATAGTTAAATCCGAAAGCAATCCATACGCCACTTGCTACAGACTCACTCTCAAGCAGTGGCTGGGTGAGCCTTTTTGCTACCTGTTAACTATACGCATTTCTGTTTTTTTTTTTTTTTTTTTTTTTTTGTGGTAACTGAATGTTAATAGGGATAGGTGTTAATTTCCCAACACGAAAAATTTTTCAGCTTTTAGCGCAGTGGTGTGCTACACCTAGCGGGAAGTATTATTAATAATATCAATAATATTATTATTAATAACATTATTAACAATAAAGTACTACTGAGCGTATTCGTGGCGGGTGGCTCAGTACCCAGTGATCCAGACAAGAAGGTGGTGAAGTTAGCATGTTAGCTTGTAAAACGAGACTGGAAGAGAACTCGGACGGAGGTTCGAGACCTCCCTCGGGCATGGGTCTGTGTCTTTGTTCCTTGGTTAATTTATGTTACGTAGTGTGTAAGCTTTGGGACTGATGACCTTAGCAGTTAAGTCCCATAATATTTCACACACATTCGAACATTTGGAAGAGAACTAGTCTACAACGTGGGATGTCGATGGCGATGGAAGCAGTATGAATACCATCAATATGGCATAACTGGAGGAAGATACAGCCTCCAAAATCCATTTCGCATCTGACTTGTAAGAAGCCGAAAAGGTGTTAGCATCTAATCACTAGGGGTGCGGCTGGAATTCTTATTCTCCAGTCCGGTCGAAAACCATGAAGCTCGCTGAACCGTGAATTTACTTTCAAAACCTTTTCTTAAGAACTTACTTTATTTACTAGCGACATTAACACATTTAATCACTCAATGTGAGCGTGGAAGTAGTTGCCAAAGGGTAACTAATGAAACAAACAATTTTTTTTAATAAACGGAAATTTTATTCCTGAAACCCCTTTTTTGTTTTGAAACATTGAAACAGATTTAAAATTATAATCAGAAAGCACCCTGTAAATATCAAACTACAATTTATTCAGAGGCAGAAATAATTTTTTTTTTTTTAATTGGTAGTATGAGCTTTCGGGCTGAGAACCTTGCCGCTTCCTTTTAACACGGCCGTAGTCACGACCGCTCACAGCAATCTCTGAAAGACTACACTGGTGCAAATCTGCAACACACCAGATTACTTTAAACTAAAAATTTTAACAACTCACTCAAACACATAAACTATGCACCCCGTAAGAGGGATGAAAATGGTACAAAACACATTAAAAATTATTTGCCACCAAAAGTGGTTGACTCCTGTTGCTCTCGTGTCGACCGCGAAGCCACTACCCCTTTCTACACGGCGCGGCCCACTGGACTCACGTGGGGACCTCACATGCGCCGACGCTCAAGGCGAACCAGTCATCTCGTGTCTCAGTGCGCGACCGACCAACCGACCGATCCCACATCTCCCACCAGAGGGAGACGCCCAAACTGCGACTGCCACAGCGGCGCCACCGCCAGGAACAGAAGGCGACTGCTTTACACTACGCGCCGCGGCGCGCTATTCAAAACAGCAAAGTTTACCACGGCTCACTCGCCAGGAAACAAATCTTAATCGCCGTGGTCATCAATGCTGTCAAGAACAGTACAACGAGACTATCGGAGGTTCGAGTCCTCCCTCAGGCATGGATGTGTGTGTTTGTCCTTAGGATAATTTAGGTTAAGTAGTATGTAAGCTTAGGGACTGATGACCTTAGCAGTTAAGTCCCATAAGATTACACACACATTTGAACTTTTTTTTTGTATGATTACCTCAACGCGTTGTGACCGAGCGGTTCTAGGAGCTTCAGTCCGGAACCGCGCTGCTGCTAAGGTCGCAGGTTCGAATGCTGCCACGGGCATGGATGTGTGTGATGTCCTAACGTTAGTAGTTCTAAGTCTAAGGTACTGATGACCTCAGATGTTAAGTCCCATAGTGCTCAGAACCATTTGACCCATTACCTCAACGCTCACGGCGATTTTCCCTGATTGGCATACCGATTCTGAACTGTACGGCTTTCGAATAGAAACTGCTGAGTTACTCCGTATTAGCGTATCTGCGTTAATAGGCTTTATTTCTTGCAGTTTCTGTACACGGGAATACTTTGGTATAGTATTTCTCTTCCAGAAAGTGCTCGAAGATGTTAATTGTGAGCAATACGGTTTTACTTACACTGCTGTGCGCGCGTTCTGTGGAATATCAGGCAATAACAGGCAGTCAGGAATAATGCAGTCCAGTTTTCGGTATATTTATTGAGTTATTGAGATTAGAATTGTGATAAAATGTGTTATAATGCATGGCAGACCATGGTGTAAATGCATATAAAAAATTTATGCACACGGAAGTCTGAAATATGTTATCATGCATATATTTATTAAAAGTGAATATCATCAAAACATCACGTAGCGTCATTGGAGTAGATGAAACCGGATAGAAACAGTATAGATCAAAAATTCTAGGAAGAGTACAGCTAGTCACTTGCAGGGAGACAGTGTCGCACATCTTCACTGCTGTTACATTCTTCCTTGAACCCTGATTTAGTCACAATGTGTTTTTTCCATCGAAAAGGAACTGAAATCACATTACTCAAAGAGACATAGAACTGAATAACCGCCTTCCGCGATTCGCCAGGAAAGGAAGAACGTAATTACCTCTGTAATTAAGTGAATTCTCCTGCAGCAGAAAAAATATAACCCTTTATACAGCAGTCTCAAACCAGGCTTTCCATGTCCAAGTGACACTGCTGTACATGTCTGCTGACGTAATTACGAGCAGAGGTGTTGTAGGGCAGCCTTTCAGCTTTGTTGGGTCCAGACACTGGTGTCACCGAACACAAGCATCGAGAGTAAGGGGGAGAGAGGGAGAGAGCGAAAGAGAAGGAGAGAGAGAGAGAGAGAGAGAGAGAAGGGAGAGGGAGCGCTGCGCTACAAAAGCAAAGCTCCATAATTAAAAGTTGTGTGACTACAGGGCTTCTGAACAGACGCAGTAGATATTAAAACAGCAATCACGCCAAAAAACAATGAAATCGTCATATTCCTCGTAAGTACGTAAAGTTACCTTGTCTGTAGCGTCAAAGAGGGATTCATAAAAAGGTCTCAGACAAAGAGAAGAGTAATTCACTGGACGCATTATGACACTTTTTTCTCTTTCGCGCAAATCACGTACATTGAAAAAGCAGTTTCGTAGAAATCAAGTCTTACAAAAAGTGGGAGGATAATGTATTCAAAATTTATGACTGATCACTAAATTACGAAGTACAACAGCAACAATCATTTTGCTATGAACTGTTCGTCGCAGTGTTTTTCAGAGGCGTGACAGTCGTTTTGAAAGTAGGGTTATGAATTCTCCATGAACCACGGTGAACAAAGGTTTTATGAGTGCGTCTTCTCTTGCTAACGAGAGAATCACAGCTGTCTTTATAACATTTACAGCATTACAAACTGACATGCCAATTTTCTATTAGAAACCAAATCTTCTATGTACTTTTGCCTTAGACTCGGTGTGAGACTATTCCAGACAGTTTCTGTACCCTGGACGCAACTGCTTTGCGGCTCTACAGAACGATTTTGTGTACGTCTGTATGACAACGAAACTACATCGCTTTGTACACGGCTATTGTCTTCGCCTACAGCCATTTGCACTTCGCAGTTGAAATCTGTCGAAAGCACTGCCAAGTGTCAAGGATTTTCTTAACTAGTAGGAGTGTCTTACAAGGAACCCCTTGAGTGGTAGGTCGCAAAAGGAAAATTAAGTTAACTATATTCTACGCCCCACATTATTGTCTACCATGTAACCACAACATTGTCTGCTAATGCAACAGGGGGTGGGACTGGATATATCCTGTGGTGAAAACAGCATGGGCCCACGGGGCGTAGTGGAACTGCTTAGTCGACGGGTAACTCACAGCAGTACTACAGTGCTAGGGGCGTTGACTCAAATCAGAGCAATGGAACGATAAACAAAGCAAATATCGCGCTATATCTACAACAATAGTTGCCGAATATAAACGTAGACTTCCGCGGCCATTGTCGCACTCAATAAAAATTTTCTGGGTTTGTGACCGCATTGCCAGTACATTAAAAACTTCCGACGTTTTGGTCCTTGTGGCAAGCGACCTTCTTCCCTGAACGAGTAACAGTGATATTGAAGCAGGTGCGAGCCATGTAGTTCATCATCTTTGTCAGACAGGGAGCTATAAATACCGTCTCACAGTGAAATGTAGTAAAGCACAATCATTGTCCAGGGAGCGGGTACTAACATAATTATGTACATGGAAGATCAGTGATTCGTCCATCTTCAGCATCTATAGTCATATATAATGAAATAATTAGCAACCAGTTCCATAAAAGAAATTCAATTTCTTGGCCGTTTTCGAGCACTTAGCACCGATCTTTAGAAGGCTGTACAGGAGAATACAGCAAAAATAAGTAGAAGTCAGATAAGAATACGAAAATTAGGGACAAAAAGCTTAAAAAATATTTTTAAAAATTAAAAGATAAAAGATGGTGTCGTACATACTTATGCCTATGGCATTATTTACGAGTGTTAGTAATAAAATGCACACAGTACAATGCCATGGTACTATGATATATATGCAGGAACAATAATTAATACAATACGCAGTCCATTAATAGAATAAGAGCTCTTAGATGCCTACATGTAGTTCACAGTGTCTGCATAAAATTAGTACAGAGAAGCGAAACAAAAAGTGCAGACATCTCGCCACAACATGAGCCAATCAGCCAATGGCATACACGTCTTGAATTCGCTCTCAGAGTGGAGGTAAAAGTCCGAAGAACAACATGGGGCTGGGACATGTGACTGAAGTATGTGGAGAGACTATTCACAATCACTAGCTAATTTTAAGTATCGGGAAGTGACTGTGTGGAGAACTAAGCGTGGGCACAATTATATAACAATGAAACAAATGGCACTGGAATAGATGCAGGTCGCAAGTACGTTCGTGAAAGAATTTTATCTAGTGGCTTTAATAGCAATTGTTTGGTACTGTAAGTTTTAGAACACGTCGGTGAATTTTTGTAGGGATGTCAATACCGTAGCAGCAGGAAACGTCCCCGCGAAAACAGCTCGCCAACTGCATCAAGGGGCGAGAAGCAGTAATTGGAGTACATGGAAAAGCAATTCCTAGTCAGTAAGCAAAACGAGACTATAGGAGAAAGGAAACGTATGTATCGTTGTATACTTTTGATACAGTGGATAACTACTAGTTCACAAACGTATACAAAATCCTAAATACGCTTCTTGAAGTGAATATAACCAGCGGCTTTCACGTAAGATGTATGAAGTAAGCACAGTAGCTTTGACTATCTAACCATGAGTGAATCAATGTGCTTATTAGCTGTAAACATTCCTTGTATCTGTAAAGCATCTTAACTTGAAGAACGTATTGTCTATATGTCATTGTTTACGTAGAGATAACCATGTGTAGGTTGTAGATGGTTTAGTACTTGCAATAATAAACGGTTAACTATCTGGCAATGTAAGAAGCTAACCACTTAGAACTGGAAATGCTTCACTATTTAGAACTGCAGATGACTAATAACCTTCAGCTAGAGATGATCATCTCACTGAAATCTATGAAAAAATTGAGATACTAGCTACCTATAACAAATGTACCAATAATAAAAGGTGGACTAATTGTAACTGAGCAGATGATTAAATGTGACCATATATAGCTGACTAACCGCAACTAAATTCCGCAGTATACGGCCAAGCTATAGTGTGTAAATTATGACTCAAAAATTTACTGGTAATAAAATTGTATGGGCTGACATAACATGCGTGTGGTGGAGGAGTTTAGGGGGCTGCTTGGGAGAAAGAGGTGTGCTAAGGTGATAAATCATATGGGAAATGGTTGGTGGAGTCGGACGGTGAAGGGAGGGAGAGATGGGAGAATGTGATGAATAGGAACAAATAATGCTAAATTCTTACAACTAATAAAGTGTACAATAATGGTAAATTATGGAGTGTATACAAGCGATTGTAAATGTAATGGAATGATTGTGACAGTAATTGTAGGTTACTAAGTAATTACATTCTACCTATGAGAGTTGAATGGCTTCTGTAACAAATTATATAGAGGAGAGAAACTGATTGTATATCAGTATGGAACTGGTAATAAACCACTGAAATTACAGCAGAGCAATTATGGGAAGAAATATAGGGGAGAAGACACACAAAATTGGCAGGTGAAACTGTATGCACAAAACAATCACATGTGGAGCTGTGTGGGTTGGTGGTGAGGTTTGGGGTGTGAAGGTAGTGTAATAATTTGGTAAGCTGGGGGTGACGAGTTATTGGAATAATGGGGGCAGAAGGAGGAGAAGGGGGAGAAGTGATACACAGGAATAAGTGAAAAGAATTAGCTTGTAACAGCTGGGTTCTTATGACCGATAAGGCGATAGCTATCGAATTCTGAGATAGTGATTGAAAATACTGAGTATAGCCTACTAAGTATAACTGTAGTCACATACTGAATGATAACATTGCACTCATGAAAGGTATACAGTGCTTGTAACTGCTTGTATTTTAGACAGATAATTGATTATAAATCAGAGACGGATTATGAAGCAATGTAATCATAGTAGAACAATTGAAAGAGGTGGGGGGAGTTGTTTGGCAATTGGGAAGGGAAAGGCAGGGAAGTGTCTTAATCAAACAGAAGGGAATGGGGGGGGGGGGGGAAATAAGAAAGGGAATAGCTTAACTACATGAGCAAACCTGCCTGAGCATATCATATCACGTGAGAAGCCGGGAGGGGGAGGGGTGACATTTTTATGGGGTGGGTGAAATTACGTAAATAACAAGGAGAAATAGTAATACGACTGCAACAGATGTCTGCACTTAATGTATTACAAAAGTCAGTTACAGTCAGGAATGAATATGTTACAGTTTCAACCAAAGCTGCCCTTTAGAAAGCATTTTACAAGAACCAATAACACCCAGGAATAATTAAGTTGCAGTTTCAACAAATGTTAATGTTTAGTGAGCTTTACAAATTTAAAATAGTAAAGTAATAGTCTCGTAGGCCAGTAGATACACAATCAAAAAATTGATTTAAAAAAAAGTTTATTTGATAAATGACATTCTTGTAGCTTACATCGATTGTATATTTCTGTTTCTTTTAGGAAGTTCACTTTTGCTCCTTCATTAACAAAGTGTAAAATGTCTAAGCTATCAATGGCTGAAGCTCTACGCTTTCCATCTTTGAGGAGCTGAAGAAAAGTTGGTCTATATGGATTTTCTCCTTTTTTATTGGGAAGATGTTCACGGAATGTGGTTTTAAATGATCTACCAGTTTGGCCAATATACCTGCCTTGACAACTTTTACATTTCATTTGCTAAATGCCAGACTTATTTAATACATCACCTATTGGTTGCTTGTTGTGAGAAAGTAAGTAACTGATTCTAAACTTAGTTAATATAGACAATGAAGCTCCAAAAACAGTGCCATAGGCATGCTTATTCGAATACCGAGTTATGGAAACAGGTAGAATATGACGTTTCTGTCGGCAACGCCTATATAAGACAAAACGTGTCTGGCGCAGTTACAGTGGCAGGTTATCAAGATTTAAGTGAGTGTGAATATGTTGTTATAATCGGCGCACGAACGATGGAGCACAGCAGCTCCGAGGTAGCGATGAAGTAACGATTTTCGGTACGACCATTTCACGAGTGTACCGTGAGTATCAGGAATCCGGTAAAACATCACATCTCCGACATCGCAGCGGCCTGAAAAAGATCCTGTAAGAACGGGTCCAACGACAACTGAAAAGAATCGTTAAAGGTTATAGAAGTGCAACCCTTCCTCATATTGCTGCAGATTTCAGTGATGGGTCATCACTGTGTCAGTGTGCGAACCATTCAACGAAACTTCTCGATATGGGCTTTCGGAGCCGAAGGCCCGCTCGTGTACCCTTGATGACAGCACGACACAAAGCTTTACGTCTCGCCTGGGCTCGCCAACACGGACATTGAATTGTTGATGACTGCAAACAGGTTTTCAGATTGTATCGAGTGGATGGACGTGTACGGGCATGGAGACAACCTCATGACTCCATGGACCCTGCATGTCAGCAGGGGACTATTCAAGTTTGTGGAGGCTCTATAGTAATATGGGGCGTGTACAGATGGAGTGATATGGCTCTGCTGATACGTCTAGATACAACTCTAATAGGTGGCACGTACGTAAGCATCCTGTCTGATCACCTGCATACATTCATGTCCATTGTGGATTCCGACAAACTTGAGCTATTCCAGCAGGGCAATACGATACCCCACACGTCCAGAATTGCTACAGAGTGGCTCCAGGAACATTCTTCTGAGTTTAAACACTTCCGTTGGCTAACAAACACCCCAGTTATGAACATGATTGTGCATAACTGGAATGCACTGCAGCGTGGTGTTCAGAAGAGATCTCCACTCCTTCGTACTCTCACGGATTTGTGGACAACCCTGCAGGATTCATGGTGTCAATTCCCTCTAGATAAAAACTTTTTACGAAACGTACTTGCGACTTGCATATATTCTAGTGCTATTTGTTTCATTATTATATAGATGTGCCACGCTTCATTCGTTATACATTCATTTTATGATACTTGAAATTAGCTAATGATTGTGAATAGTCCCTCCCCTCATTCCACTCACATTTTCCAGCCCCATGATGCGCTTCGCTCTTTGTTTTTGTTGACAGGTTCTCGACAAGCATGCTACTGATTTCGCAAAGGCTGAATGGACACTAGTTCCCAAATTTCCCATCCATAGCGCCACTTGCCATCGATATTATCTTATCTGATTTGTCATTAGGTTTTTTGTTTTATTACATTATCGTACTTTTACTTCCACTCTGAGAGTGACTTCAAGATATGCATGTCATTGGCTGATTGGCTCATGTTGTGGCGTGATGTCAGCACTTTTTGTTTCGCTTCTCTGTATAGTTTTATGCAGACACTGTGAACTACATGTAGGCATCTGAGAGCTCTTATTGTATTAATGGACTCAGTATTGTATTACTTATTGTTCCTGCACATATTTTTGGGACCATGGCATTGTGCTATATGCACTTTATGACTGACACTTGCAAATAAACCGTAGCCATAGGTATGTATCACTTTTTTATCTTTTAAATTTTTAAATTTTTTAAAGTCTTTTTGTCCTTAATTTTCGTATTTTTATCTGACTTTTACTTATTTATGATGTACTATATTGTACAACGTTCTGAAGAAGGGCATGAATTGCCCGAAACCGGTTAAGAAATTGAATTTCTTTTATGCAACTGTTTGCTTATTATTTCATTATACATGGAATATTATGCGCAGCATAGTAAAAAACAATTATGAACAGATTTAGAATGAGTCCGCAGCAATATGACCGTGTAATGCATAAAGCTACGGATATTCAAGGTAGAGCGAGGCGTATTTTTTACAAAAACTGGTGTTTACGCGTTTTGAGCATGCTCGGTACAATTACAGGATGTGAATTGAAGTGGCCTACTAAGTTATGCCCATCAAATTACGCACGACATACATCACAGTGATTTCCAGGGAAGCAGTGCTACAGTGCTACAGAATTGGAAGACTTAAGGACCGACATTTCAAAGCGTTAGTTTGACGATGCACAAACTGCGGAATTGGTCCGAAAATTTGTAGGCAAGATAAACAAACTTATCGCATAGTTCAGTAAGAAATTTGTTTTCAACTCCGACCAGACGGGATCTGAAGAGGAAATGAAACGAACCTTCCATATTAGAGGTACCAAGAAAATTGCATCAGCATCAACTGATATCAATGCCTTAACGCATTCCTGTACAATTATGCCGACTGTTAATTTGGATGGTAAATTGGTTGGAAAGTTATTTTCTGTGCTGCGAGAAGTTGTCGGTGCTCTGCCTCATACGATTCTTTCTCGTGTGTATGATAATGCAAGGGCAGTGTCGCTGGACCAGGTGAAGTAACATATTCCGCAGGGGGATCATCCGTCATGACACACAGGGACGGAACAGCAGCCTCAGCAGGCGACAAGACTGAAATTACCGGGGGGTACTTCTGTACTGAAAGATTCATTAGCGGAAGGTCTGAAGGTTGCGTAGCCGAAGCGCCGCCGATGGTGGTCGTTACAGAGAAAGGGAGGCGTCGCTGTCTCTAAGACTGCGATATCTGGCAGGGCGGCAAGGGGTACGTATCAGACACACCCGATCCCCGACGCGACTCTATAAGACCCATGTCATAGACTATAAGAAAGCCTGAATCCGCCGCCCCCACACTCTCGACAACATGTCTGGAAGATACTGTAAAGTGTGTATCCTCCTTGACGCAGGAGGATAACACGGCGGGCTGCATATCACAAACATCTGAATCCTGGAACAGCGTCGCTAATGTTGCAGCATTGAACATCGGCACAGGGTGCTGACGATGCAGTATTCGTCTTCCCTTTTAACGGAGGAAATTTTCCCTCGGTTAAACTCAAATTGGGCATTGGATTTCCAATAGAAATATCACCAGGCGGGCAGACATCCATTATCATCAATTCAAGGCATTATTCAAAGGAATTTTTGAGAACAAAAACACGCTTCAGACAACTGAGGCATTGGTGACCATTTTCATTATATAAGAAGCATGTCCCCATCTGATGACTGTAACGTGGACCCCGGTAGCCACAAATCTGAAGGCGTGACGGGATTTTCTGTTTAATGTACATCTCGATGGAACAATGCCACTAAAGCAATGAAGTCGGTGTTGACTCAACAAGCTTTCCCGGCGAATGCCCTTAACATCACCAAATTCAAGTAACACATCAGTAAGGTACTGATCGTCTGCTTCCGACAGCAAGTTCAAAACCTGCACATTGGTATATTCAGCATCAACATTAGCGAGGACAACATTAACTGACTCATCTCAACGGCGGAAAGAAAAATGATTGCCGTGTTTAAGTAATAAGCTCTCTAGCAGGAGGGGTTCATGAATTTTACAAAGCAGGCATAAAGCTCAGTGTCAAATCACACACATCAAAAAATGTGTTGCATCACCCCTAGTTCCCAGAACTCCTGCAGATAGGCGTTGACTGTGGATATTGTATCACAGACACAGTCCTTTTGACTGTTCAGATATGTCACTAAACCCGCCCAAAGATGTAAACAACCATGCATGAGAAGCGCCTATTAGACAGAAGGGGTCCGACAGCCGATCAGTTCCGGTCATTCCACAAGGAAGGAAGTACGTGGCTCGTGTTGTCTGTAGTTCAGCCACGCCTAGACGATCAATACCGCGGTTCGATCGCGTCCGCATTGTTACTTTGTGCCAGTAAAGGCTCTCAACAAGGAAAGTATCCAGGCGTCTCGGAGTGAACCAAAGCGCTGTTGTTCGGACATGGAGGAGATACAGAGAGACAGGAAGTGTCGATGACATGCCTCGCTCAGGCCGCCTAAGGACTAATACTGCAGTGGATGACTGCTACCTACGGATTATGGCTAAGAGGAACCCTGACAGCAACGCCACCATGTTCAATAACGCTTTTTTGTGCAGCCACAGAATGTCGTGTTACGACTCAGACTGTGCGCAGTAGGCTGCATGATGCGCAACTTCATATCCGACGTCCATGGCGAGGTCCATCTTTGCAACCACGACACCATGGAGCGTGGTACAGATGGGCCCAACAACATGCCGAATGGACCGTTGAGGATTGTCATCACGTTCGCTTCACGGGTGAGTGTCGCATATGCCTTCAACCAGACAATCGTCTGAGACGTGTTTGGAGGCAACCCGGCCAGGCTGAACTTCTTAGACACACTGTCCAGCGAGCGCAGAAAGATGGAGGATCCGTGCTGTTTTGCGGTGGCATTGTGTGTGGCCGAAGTACGCCTCTAGTGGTCATGGAAGGCGCCGTGACGGCTGTACAATACGTGAATGCCTTCCTCCGACCGACAGTGCAACCACATCGGCAGCATACTGACGAGTCACTCGTCTTCATGGACGACAGAATGACTTCCTTCGACATAACGACATCGCTCGACTAGAGTGACCAGCATATTTTCCAGACATGAACATGCTTCGAATAGATTGAAAAGGGCAGTTTATGGACGACGTGACCCACCAACCA
The DNA here is from genome assembly GCF_021461395.2 of Schistocerca americana. Lineage (NCBI taxonomy): Eukaryota > Metazoa > Arthropoda > Insecta > Orthoptera > Acrididae > Schistocerca > Schistocerca americana. The sequence continues at coordinate 823,350,141 of NC_060119.1, forward strand.
CTCTGAGAGATCTATGCCGAATCACCGTTGAGAAGTGGGACAATCTGGACCAACAGTGCCTTGATGAACTTGTGGATATTATGCAATGACGAATACAGGCATGCATCAGCGCAAGAGGACGTGCTACTGTGTACCAGAGGTACCGGTGTGTACAGCAATTTGGACGTCACCTCTGAAGGTCTCGCTGTATGGTGGTACAACAGGCAATGTGTGGTTTTCATGAACAATAAAAAGGGAGGAAATGATGTTTATGTTGATCTCTATTCCAATTTTCTGTACAGGTTCCGGAACTCTCGGAACCGAGGTGATGCAAAACTTTTTTTGATGTGTGAATGTGGTTTGAACCTGATCTGAAGTAATACCAAGCGTTTCCACTATCATGAGTTTCTGGGGAGCTTGGCTGCACATTATAGGAGGACTAGTCAAAAGCAGAAGTAACAGTACCTTTCTGTGGGATCAACTTGAACGACATGTCGACAACGAAGTGGTCGGAGCCGCTACCAATAACACAGTTAAACTAACAGAAAAGAAAATTCAACAACGAATATACAATCAGAAAAGTAACAACATACGAGTTAAGCAACGAATTGCTGCCATATGAAATGCTGCGGCTGTGCAGAACAGTAAACACGTCCAACATGCTCGACGCTCCAAGTACAACAACGCTAGGTCACGGTAGGCATATAGACAGTTAATTTATAGGTTCTGATGGGTGAGTTTGCAAGTATCAAAATATATTACTTATACGGCCATTTTGAATGCATTGACTTACAAGGGAACCTCCCCATCGCACCCACCTCAGATTTAAAGTTGGCACAGTGGATAGGCCTTGAAAAACTGAACACAGATCAATCGAGAAAACAGGAAGAAGTTGTGTGGAACTATGAAAAAATAAGCAAAATATACAAACTGAGTAGTCCATGCGCAACATAGGCAATGTCAAGGAGAACATGAGCTGAGGAGCCTGAGCAGCTGCGGCACGAGAGGTTCATGGTTCAAGCCTTCCCTCGAGTGAATATTTTAATTTTTTATTTTCGGTTTACATCACAAACTCTTATGTTTTCATCACTTTTTTGGGAGTGAATATCACATCCACAAGAAAACCTAAATCGGGCAAGGTAGGAGAATCTTTTTACCCATTCGCCAAGTGTACAAGTTAGGTGCGTCGACAACATATTCCTGTCATGTGACGCACATGCCGTCACCAGTGTCGTATAGAATACATCAGACGTTTTCCTGTGGAGGAATCGGTTGACCTATGACCTTGCGATCAAATGTTTTCGGTTCCCATTGGAGAGGCACGTCCTTTCGTCTACTAATCGCCCGGTTTTGCGGTGCGGTCGCAAAACACAGACACTAAACTTAATTCAGTGAACAGAGACGTCAATGAACGAACGGACAGATCATATCTTTGGAAAAATAAAGAAAGTAAACTTTTCCCTCTAGCGAAGAGTTGAACCAAGGACCTTTCGTTCCGCAGCTGCTCACGCTACGCACGGGACCACGGAGCTCTTGACTTCAGACTACCCTTGATGTTGCATATCTTGCGCATGGGCTATTCAGTTTGTATATTTTGCTTATTTTTTCATAGTTCCACACAACTTCTTCCTGTTTTCTCGATTGATCTATATTCAGTTTTTCAAGGCCTATCCACTGTGCCAACTTATAACTAAATCTGAGGGGGGTGTGATGGGGAGGTTCCCTTGTTAGAAGCTAGAGTTATTTCACTTCCAAGAGACCATAGAATTCAGTTTTTAGCATAATGTTGAACTTGATACGGCTACCGGTTCCTGAGAAAAAGGGGTCTTTACAGACTGGTACATTTTTTTATTGCATTAAAATATAAGCTTAAATTTTTTGCACCTGAAAGGACCGTAGACCTTAGTATTTGACATAAATTTCAACTTGATACGTCTACCGGTTCCTAGGAAAAAATTGACTTCACAGCATACAGACGGACAAGAAATGGCAGAACTATATTTTTTTCATGTGATACAACTACTAATTAACAATTTCGGATTTTTTTCTTTACTTGTACGGGGAAACGTCATGTCAAATTTCATGATTCTTGGTCAACAGGAAGTACGCTATAGGTTTTGATGAGTGAGTTTACAAGTATCGAAGTATGTGACGTAAATGGATTTTTGGATTTAATCGGTTTAGAAGCTTAAATTTTCCACACCGCCAAGGTACGGTGTACCGTGGTGCTGCATCACATAATCTATACGCACACACTTGTGAATCTCATTAAAAACCAATACCGATTCACGTTTCTGAAATACAAGTTATCCTACATACGAAGTCATCAATGAAGAAAATTGTTGTGTAAGCTATTTCAAATAATGGAATGATGCATATGTCCAGAATTAATTACCATCTCCGACGAAATACAAAATAAACAGTAGATGACGAGCATATAGTTTTGGGATTAGCCTGCATTACTGTACAAGTGCATTCAGTCGTGACTCTCATCCCTTGCGTCGCTTACCTCGCTGACGGACAGTTTAAAAAATTGAGCAAGTCCCGCTGGTTTCTGCTGTTGCGTATGTAGTCAACTACTCTCAGTAACCCGAACGTAAAGACTATCCCGTGCACCTGTCTGAAAATTGGAAATTTCAGAGCTGCGCTGGCAGATCTCACAGGGACAGGAGACAAGTTGCGATATCTCTGGGGCAGAGGAAGTGTTTTGAAGTGTTTAATAAATACACAGTAAATAATCCTTAGCGATTAACACTACAGTAACCAAGAATTCGAAAGTGTTTTCATGTGTATGGGGGTAGAATTCTGCTTAGTCATTTCACGTTTCTAAGCGAGAGTTGAGATTTGCTGAACACGTATGTATTCACAAGCAAAGTTCTTCATGTGAGAGGGTTGAGCCATTAGATAGCAGCTGGTGGTGGGTAATGTAAGACACAGATTTGGTGATGCCTAATAGAATCCAGCAAACTACATTTGTTTTTGTGGAAAATCGACATTCTGTTTGAATGTTTATTTCTGAATCGTTCGATTCTTAATCTTAGTTTCTGTACCTGTGTCTGCCAAAAATCTTACCTGTTGTGCAGTCGCAGTATCTCATCACTCAACTTATTATGTAGATGTTGCTCATGCGTATTCGTATAATCCTTTTTTGGATTTTTGCCTCATAACCACCAAATATTTGTTTTGAGTCTTCGTGTCTAGCTCCTCCTTTCGAATTTTCATTCATTACTACAGAAGATGGCCTACGTTTCTTTTACTCAATAATTGTTTCCAGTTTATTGCGTCTGAGACATTCATTGTGTCGTTCTTAGGCTTGCCTAATACCATGATCTGCAGATTTATTTCTAATCACCAGTCTTCTTGTTTTTATTCTGCCTTTTTATTCTGCTATGCTTATATTTCTCCAAACTCTTGTTCAAAAATGGCTCTGAGCACTATGGGACTTAACATCTGTGGTCATCAGTCCCCTAGAACTTAGAACTACTTAAACCTAACTAACCTAAGGACATCACACACATCAATGCCCGAGGCAGGATTCGAACCTGCGACCGTAGTAGTCGCGCGGTTCCGGACTGAGCGCCTAGAACCGCTAAATCACCGTGGCCGGCTCCACACTCTTGTTTTCTTGCTGTTTTTCTACAATATTTTCTTTTCTTTTGCGCCTTCCCTAGTTTCCTTCTTCTTGTTACAATTTCTTTGTCCGTCATTTGTTTTTTTTTATGCTAGCATTTCGTGAATGCTATGTCTCTACCATAGTACCATCAGCACTTGAGAAAAAAACAGCTGAGGCAATCCCAAAAAAGTGCACTAAAACCAAGAGGGCACTCAAAACTGCGTCGAAGCATGCTGAAGGATTTATGTTGCTTGGCTCTCTATGTAGTGTAGCCAACGGTTGATGCGCCCAGCAGGTCAAGACTGAGTTCTGTGCGGTGGCTCCTGTGCCGGCGCTCTGTAGCCAAGTGGAACGCTCCTTCCCTCGTCCCTCAGGGCTTCTACCATCGTGCATAGCCTCTCGGCTATGAGCACAATCCACGCACTATAGGTAATGAGTGGCACGCTTATGAGAGATATTATTCCGACTGACTATGAAACGTTTATAGGGGTACGCAGATTTATTCTCAACAGCACCACATTTGAGGAAAGTGCCTTAGTAAAAGTCGCCAGCCTTGTTTTGAAGGGTTAAACTGCTCAGTCCTCCTAAAATCAACGATTCACATCTAGGAGCTACCTAACTACGTTCAGAAGGATTCCGCGATTCGATAATTCTGTCAGAGGCAGCAAAGGACTTGGAAGAGCAGTTGAATGGAATGGATAGTGTCTTGAAAGGATGATATATGATGAACATAAGAAAAAAGCAAAACGATGGATAATGGAATGTAGTCGAATTAAGTCGGGTGATGCTGAGGGTATTAGATTAGGAAATGAGACACTTAAAGTAGTAAAGGAGTTTTGCTATTTGGGGAGCAAAATAACTGATGATGGTCGAAGTAGAGAGGATATAAAATGTAGACTGGCAATGGGAAGGAAAACGTTTCTGAAGAAGAGAAATTTGTTAACATCGCGTATAGATTTAAGTGTCAGGAAGTCGTTTCTGAAAGTATTTGTATGGAGTGTATGGAAGTGAAACATGGACGATAAATAGTTTGGACAGGAAGAAAATAGGAGCTTTCGAAATGTGGTGCTACAGAAGAATGCTGAAGATTAGATGGGTAGATCACGTAATTAAGGAGGAGGTGTTGAAGAGGATTGGGGAGAAGAGAAGTTTGCGGCACAACTTGACTAGAAGAAGGGACCGGTTCCTAGGACATGTTCTGAGGCATCAAGGGATCACCAATTTAGTATTGGAGGGCAGCGTGGAGGGTAAAAATCGTAGAGGGAGACTAAGAGATGAATACACCAAGCAGATTCAGAAGGATGTATGTTGTAGTAGGTATTGGGAGATGAAGAAGCTTGCACAGGATAGAGTAGCATGGACAGCTGCAACAAACCACAACAACAACAACGTCAGCGGTAATTGTAACACTCACTACTTTCACATATTCCAGTGATTATTTCCACTAAGACAAAACAGACTCTGTCACTAGTTTCAGGAACATACAAAATCACCACACTTCAAGCTTCCACATAGGCAAATATAATTTTTTGGCTTGAGTTACACCACTGCAAATCCGTTTCTTTCATTATACACCAGCTAACCTAGATGTTCGATGTCCGCCCAATGTAAGTAATCTTCCTGCCATGCGCATTCACGGTCACTACAACTGTATACTCGCTTGGAAAACTGAAAAATTACTAAGTAAAATTCCACAAACCCGTGCATGGGAACTTACTTCCTAGCTCTCACATGATTTAAATACTGGGAAAAATAACTTTGTTAATGAGTAAGGGTCACTATCTACCGTCCACAAAACGCTTCAAAGCATTGAATCGGCCCCAAATTACGCGCGACTTGTTTTTTAAATATCTGCAACGGCTGACATGTTGCGTCTCAATCTCTAGACCTCCAAGCAGCTCTATGTCTTTTACTTTACATTCAAGCATTTCGTCCAGTCAGCCTCAGGAGCAAAACGCGGGCATTCTGACTGCCAATAGTAGCACTCCCCTGCATAGCGCTGCCTCTGACCAATACTTCCTGCCATCATAGCGAAAGGAGAAGTTTTAATCAGTGTAGTAGGCTCCGACTGCAAACCACTTAAACTATGGAAAGACCTTCTCATGAAGCCAGCTCTGTCATCCCTAATAGCTAAAAGACTAGTTACAACATGAGATGCTTTGTCGAAAATATTTTGAACTTTTTTATGCCAAACTTGTTACTCTATTGGTACCGTTTATTCCATAAACCTGGCAAGCAAAAATCATATGCATCTTATTGTATGATTCATTAACAGTAAAAACAAAGATTACAGTCCCAGGAGCCTAACTTTGCGCTCTTTCCATTCTATCGTATGATGTGTCACTGTTGCATACATACTCAGATTTGTAGTATGATTGGACACGTTATTCAGAAAAATATTGTGTTCTCTTCAGCTTTACAAGTGTACGCGGCTATGTTAGATAAATAACCTGCATCAAGAAACTAAAAGAGAAGGCAAAGCTCAACTTCATTAATCCCGATGACCTGTTATTTCTATTAACTGATTTTAATATGACATGTTCCAGGTTATCTTCTGATAAAGGCATTAAGGCTCAAAGTGCCCGTTTTACTCAAACTTGGGAATTACGGGAGAAGAAGGTTATTCAAAACAGTGCTTATGTACAGAAAATGCACAGCCTAAATACAACAGGCATGGGCGCACACACACACACACACACACACACACACACACACACACACACACACACACACACACACAGACAAAGAGGGGAGAGAGAGAGAGAGAGAGAGAGAGAGAGAGAGAGAGAGAGAGAGAGAGAGAGAGAGAGAGATAGAGATAGAGAGAGAGACTGACAGCAGCGCTGTGGAGTGTAAAAGCACGGGGCGATTTAATTATGCATCCAGGTATCGCTCGTTTGCGGATCTCGAGTACGTTGCCTTCCGAGAAGAGGCCTTTGTGATGCTATTACTGACACAGTGCTACCATTAGCGACAAAAATCAATATCTTCATTCGAGTGGGAGGACATCCGTTAGTTGACCAGCACAGTGGAGGGTAACAGAAATTTTTCGTCGTAATACTTCGTGAAAATATAATGAATTACAAAAAAGAAAGCTATTCATTCTTTTTTAAGGGAAGTGTGAGTTTTGTTCCATTAAATTAATCAGTATTCTAATCACGTACAGAAAATATAAGTAGTGATTTTACATTAAACTTAGCGAGGGGACACATGGTTTATGACACAGCTTGTAACCGTTAGAAATTGTCACTCTCTTGTCAAACTATACTTAAGCAGATTTTCGGAGATTTCCTTAAATCATGCATTGTTAACATCGAAATGAAAACTTTTTTCTTGTATTGAGCTTAGGTTCCGCTTCCAAAGATCTCGATTACGCTGCGATCTTATTCTGTAAGTTCTTTTTCAACACAAAAAGAAAGTCAGTTGTAAATCACTTTCAATGCTTTTATGCTGAATTGTTCCAAGAAAAGATTGATAAAATGCAACGACGTGCTATATCTCCAGAGGAAGACTATATGACGGGCACCTGTGGCTGAGCGGATCTAGGCTCTTCAGTCTGGAACCGCGCTGCCGCTACAGTCGCCGGTTCGAATGCTGCCTCGGGCATGGATGTGTGTGACTGCGGGAATTAGCCGTTGTGAGTTGCTCTTGTCTCCTCCATTGTTATGAAGACTTGGATACCTCTCCATCTGCTTACTGGGAGCCAAACTGATAGTATTTGATGGACTGTCGAACTGTTGCTGTTGTGTCACGGCTGTCAACATTTATTAATATAATAGGTTAAATGTTATTGACACAAGAAGTGTCGTGGACGCTATGAAAAGAGAAGAAATGTTGTTAACAAGTAAGACACAGGCCTCGTGCTGCAAATGACCAATAGAAAGTGGAGGAAGCCACTGTAGGAGTCTTTTTTGGGTCGACAACATGCTGTAAGCAATGAAAATAGCTACACCCAGCTAAGCGATGCCAAAAAAAGGAAGTGCTGGCCCATGTGGGATGTTTATAGACTATTTCCGGAAGTTTGAGAAGCTACTAGGTAGATTTCGTGCATTGACAGGATCTTCAATGGATTAAAGAGTCGCTGAGTCGTATCCATAGCCATCACCAGGACGCAGACGACTTTTCGGGAACCATCACTATAAAGTGACAGTTCAGTGATGCTACAATACCATGAAAAAACTATACATATTCGAGTTGAGCTTTCTACATGTTAGTAAAGAACAAGCTGCGTGGAGTTTTTCTCTAGAAGTAGCGAAGAGTAACAGTATTTTTAGAGTCAGAATATACAGATGAACAAGCGCCGCCTTACACTTGTTTCCACGTGTCTAGTCGTTTGAGTCGCAATGATAAATAATTGCACAGTTTCTGTGTGTAAGAAACTAGGGTTGTCTCGCCCTCGTCTCTTTATCTTGAGTCGAGTATTTGATGCTGTAATCTGAACGAGTCGCTTGCAAAGCAACCGTAAAAGGTAGCAAAGCATTTAAAAAGGTAGTATTCAGGGACTGTAGGTTGCTATACTGGTAGAGTGTAATCCTCGATGGACAAATGTCGCTGTTAGACAACTCTCAGAGTAAGGTTGTATTATTGAAAGACGAAGTGTTCTTAAATTGTACTTCAAAGTGTTTGCACTGTCAATGATGTCCTACAAACTTCTCCTCTCCGTTCCAGTGTCACCTCTGCTAAATACGAGGGCTATTCCTTAAGTACAAAATATTGAAAAACACAGCCCTCAGTCGCGAACACAATTAATTTGTGACCTAAGTTCTTCGGACAAAATTAAAGCTAAATGTTACAGCATAACGTACCAAGAAATACGAAAGCTGCGGTCATACCTGACAGCGTCATATAGTCAGAATTAAAATAAAATGCAACAGAGGTGCAAACCACTAGGGGCTGCCTTGTGTCCACTGCTGCAGTCAGTCATGGGGCACTGGAATGGAGTAGTAGGAAAAGGAAGATAAGGAAAAGTAGTGGGTGAATATGGACTGGGGGTAAGGAAAGAAAGAAGAGTCCGCCTGGTGTAATTTTGCAAAGAGCATAACCTAATCATTGCTAACACTTGGTTTCAGAATCATGAAGAAAGGCTGTGTAAGTGGAAGAAACCTGGAGGCACCGGAAGGTTTCAGCTTGATTATACACTCCTGGAAATGGAAAAAAGAACACATTGACACCGGTGTGTCAGACCCACCATACTTGCTCCGGACACTGCGAGAGGGCTGTACAAGCAATGATCACACGCACGGCACAGCGGACACACCAGGAACCGCGGTGTTGGCCGTCGAATGGCGCTAGCTGCGCACCATTTGTGCACCGCCGCCGTCAGTGTCAGCCAGTTTGCCGTGGCATACGGAGCTCCATCGCAGTCTTTAACACTGGTAGCATGCCGCGACAGCGTGGACGTGAACCGTATGTGCAGTTGACGGACTTTGAGCGAGGGCGTATAGTGGGCATGCGGGAGGCCGGGTGGACGTACCGCCGAATTGCTCAACACGTGGGGCGTGAGGTCTCCACAGTACATCGATGTTGTCGCCAGTGGTCGGCGGAAGGTGCACGTGCCCGTCGACCTGGGACCGGACCGCAGCGACGCACGGATGCACGCCAAGACCGTAGGATCCTACGCAGTGCCGTAGGGGACCGCACCGCCACTTCCCAGCAAATTAGGGACGCTGTTGCTCCTGGGGTATCGGCGAGGACCATTCGCAACCGTCTCCATGAAGCTGGGCTACGGTCCCGCACACCGTTAGGCCGTCTTCCGCTCACGCCCCAACATCGTGCAGCCCGCCTCCAGTGGTGTCGCGACAGGCGTGAATGGAGGGACGAATGGAGACGTGTCGTCTTCAGCGATGAGAGTCGCTTCTGCCTTGGTGCCAATGATGGTCGTATGCGTGTTTGGCGCCGTGCAGGTGAGCGCCACAATCAGGACTGCATACGACCGAGGCACACAGGGCCAACACCCGGCATCATGGTGTGGGGAGCGATCTCCTACACTGGCCGTACACCACTGGTGATCGTCGAGGGGACACTGAATAGTGCACGGTACATCCAAACCGTCATCGAACCCATCGTTCGACCATTCCTAGACCGGCAAGGGAACTTGCTGTTCCAACAGGGCAATGCACGTCCGCATGTATCCCGTGCCACCCAACGTGCTCTAGAAGGTGTAAGTCAACTACCCTGGCCAGCAAGATCTCCGGATCTGTCCCCCATTGAGCATGTTTGGGACTGGATGAAGCGTCGTCTCACGCGGTCTGCACGTCCAGCACGAACGCTGGTCCAACTGAGGCGCCAGGTGGAAATGGCATGGCAAGCCGTTCCACAGGACTACATCCAGCATCTCTACGATCGTCTCCATGGGAGAATAGCAGCCTGCATTGCTGCGAAAGGTGGATATACACTGTACTAGTGCCGACATTGTGCATGCTCTGTTGCCTGTGTCTATGTGCCTGTGGTTCTGTCAGTGTGATCATGTGATGTATCTGACCCCAGGAATGTGTCAATAAAGTTTCCCCTTCCTGGGACAATGAATTCACGGTGTTCTTATTTCAGTTTCCAGGAGTGTATAATGGTAAGCTTGAATATATAATGGTTTTAACTCTGCTAGCACCAGAGGGAGCGTTTCAACAAATTAAGATTCTGCCTCAGAGCAGCCAAATTAGGGCAGTCTACGAGTAAGTGAGCCACCAGCAGGTGGGCTCCACATCGGCAGTGAGGGAATCCTCACGTCGTAGAATAAGGCCATGGGTCAGACAAGTGTAGTGAATGCAGAGTCGACAGAAGACGGTGGATTCTTGCAGGAAAGGCTGCCACGGAGTAGTGGTCTCCTTAAGTGTCTTCAGTTTGATTGGGGATATCAGGACAGACCATTTCGGGTTCCAGTTTTCCAGCAATATAAGGCGTATAAACGGCCAAAGATCTGGTTCTTGGATCCCCATATTCAGAATAGGTACCCTGGAGGCTAGCTTGGCCAACCGATCAGCTTGCTCATTTCTCGAAATCCCAACATGAGTGGGAGTCCAAACGAAAACGACTGGCCATCCAGCTTGATGGAGGTCAGGGAGAAGATCATGGATAGCTGTAACCAGTGGGTGGGGAGAGTGGCTCAGTGGCTCTATAGTCTGAGTCACTACTAGGATACTCTTGCTAGTGCAGGAACGAACATGGCTAAAAGCTAGTTTAATGGCCAGCAGTTCAGCAGTGAAAACGCTGCAACCGTTTGGCAGAGAGTGGACTTCACTGCACTGAGGGCATATGTGTATCCAAAGCCTGTTCGTCCGTCGACTGTTGAGCCGTCGGTGAATACCACTTCTGAATCTGAATGCATCTCAAAGACAACCAAGAACAGGCAGAGAAAAATCGTGGGTCAGCGGAACCTTTCGGACCAAAGGAGACTTCGAGACAAAACCGAAGTGGGGCACAAGCCATGAGGGCAGATCCGATGTCTCCCTGACCAGTCGTGACAGCGGAAGAAGTTTCAGTTTCCGACAGACATTGAGGAGTGCATCAATTGTAAACCCAGTTATGGATCGCTTTTGTGGGTGGTGGAGCTCCCTTCCTGGGAAAGGACATGGTAGTTGTGTTGTTCAGGAAGCTATAAACGAGTGTAGCGTAGCTCAGCGACTATTATTGGCGATTCATAAGTATTGGAGGGACTCTAGCATCCATCCACAGCTCTGAGCACTATGGGACTTAACATCTGTGGTCATCAGTCCCCTAACTAACCTAAGGACATCACACACATCCATGCCCGAGGCAGGATTCGAACCTGCGACCGTAGCGGTCACGCGGTTCCAGACTGAAGCGCCCAGAACCTCACGGCCACACCGGCCGGCCTCTAGCATCGAATAGAAAGCTGTTCACAGGGCTAGTTCAGATGGCCCCTGTCGCTAATTGGACCCCAAAATAATGAATGGTGTCCAATAACCACAGTGCTGAGGATTATGCTGAATCCTATTCAAGACTCCCACAATCAAGACGGAACAATATCAGGGCTTTGTAGAGCCTCAAAAGCGTACAGCGATCGAAACCCCGCTAGTGTTGCTGAGGCAGCGAAGAGTACTGAGGTGACGCTGTATTGTTGCCTGGAAATGGAAAAAAGTGCAACAAATATTTTCTTGCGTCTGAAAAGACACGATTTGACAAAATCACAGAAGCCAACAAACTAAAATAACAGTCGTATTTTTAATGCAACAAAATCAAAGAACATACGATATTCTTCGTTAACACTAATTGTGTAAAGACTGTGATACTACAACACTTAATTCTGTTCGAGTTTGGAAAAATAAGATGCGAACTTGTACGCTTACATTTTGTTACTTGGATGAAAAGGTCTGGGCAGTAATAATTTCTGTTTGTTATCCCAAAATATAATTATTGGTCGTTAATATAGAATAACTGATGGTATTTAATGTTCATATGTGTGTAATGCACTTTTTCTCCGAGTTACTGCCATTTTCAGTGTAGCAGATGTACGTTAATTGTTGGCAGCAATTGCTGCAACATTCTCTAAATTCACCTGAAACTGGGAGTGCGATGAGTGAGAGGCCATGGCTGTGGCTTTCATATGGTGCCCTGTAGGCGACCCTCAGCAACATCCATACTAGAGGAATGATAATGAAATCAAAAATCGTCGGAATATAAGGAGGACGATACCAAAGACCTCACAGCAGCTGCTGCTAGACCACCGATGGCCAAGAAAGAGGGGGGAGACACTCCTTCCGGCCCACGTTCTCCTGGATACGGGGGGGGGGGGGGGTACTGAGTGAAGCATTCACTTGAACCCGGATCGTACGCTATGACTGGAAGTTCTTGGCAAAATCGGGTTGGACCACGGAGACCCCACTTACGTTATGTTGTAAGGATGTCGTGTCATAAGCCTTCCGTAGGTCGATAAAGACAGCGATGAGGTCCTGACGACATGCAAAGCCCATCCGGATGGTGGACTCCAGGTGTACCAAATTGTACCAAATTACTACCAGTGGTACGAAATTACCACCAGTGGAGCTGCCTTTGCGAAAACAGCCATGAGATGCACTCGAAGGGTCTCGAGATTCAATGAGCCAACACAGCCGCTTGCTCATCAATGCATTCAAGCAACTTACAGAGTACGTCAACAAGGCTGATTGGGCGATAACTATCCATCTGTAGGGTGTTCTTACCCGGTTTTAGTAGCAGAACTATCGCGCTTTCTCGCCTCTGAGATGGGAACCCACCCTCGTTCCACATCGGACTAAAGAGGGCAAGGATGTGACGCTGACAACCCACTCAGAAATGTTTCAGAATTTGGTTGTGGATGAGCGCTGGAGAGTTCCGATTCACTGAATGGAGCATTATATTGCTCCAGGGTGGCGGGTGATAAAATATAAGCGCATTCGGTCCACCCACTGTTTTATGAACCGAAAGGCGGGGTGGTAATTCCCAGACGCAGTCGCGCGAGCAAAATGCTCCGCAGAATGTTAGGCGACAGTGGCACCTAAGGAAATGCTTGGCACACCTGCAAGGGACTGGAAGCCGTAGAGGCGCCTGATATTTGCCCATACTTGTGTTAGAGAGGTA